>NC_052485.1:8846165-9040693 GCF_009730915.1 Dioscorea cayenensis subsp. rotundata | reverse complement strand
AAATAATTCATCAAAGTTTTAGATTGTGCAAAAGGTTTTCTCAAATGGCACCAAAATAAAAATTATCACAAGCTAAAAAGCATGTATTTGATTATTATTATTATCATGTGCATTCACCATAAAGTCATTTTGAGTTCCAACAGAGGCTCACTGTTCAACGCATAATCAATTGGAAATTGTTAAATCTAGTATCCCAATAAAATATTAGATTATTATCCCATCTAAGATTGACTATGTGACTAGAGGCATAGAAAGAAGAGAGAAGACAATATATAGCAATTAACCAAACTATTGCAATAAAACCTCCACTCATATAAGATCAGATTAATAATTTATAGACAAACCATTTCTAAACAAAAGATATTGCCTCCTAATAATACTACCAAGCATACGGACTGTAAATAACAATACTACTGAATATACAATCACTTTACATGCGCAAAATGCCAAACATGTTCTGACATGTCTCTCAAGCTCCTGATGAATGAAGAATGAACTAAGAGTCTGATAACTAAACACTCGATAACAACAAGATAAGAAAAGATGAGAATAATAAAACTTCACAAAGGTTGACACAAAGCCTTTTGAACTCAAGGGACGTAGTAATTGTTCATAAATTTTTACTTCATGGTTGTTTCACTTCCCTCATAACAGACACCATTACTGAGACTACATTCAACTTCCTCACAACTTCATGGAAGTGCCACTCTGCCTCTATTTTTCCCATTTCCTTAGATCACAGACATGTGCCCCTATATTGAAGGTGTAACTGCAAGAAAATTATATGTTTTATGCAATAGAATTTCACCGAAGTGAGTTAGTATTTACAGTTTCAAGAGGATTTCATTATTGCTTATGGAGGTCCATGCAAATAACTATCATACTGAGTAGCATAATTAATTAATTGAGCATCATTTGAAGTACTATTTTGTGGGTTCTGAATTGAAGACAGATCTTTATTTGGTGTGGGAACTCATTCCTAGCTAGTGGTTGTCAACAATTGCCATGCCATTATAATTATTAACTGTGTTTCATCTGGCAAAAGTTCCACTCTTTTATCCACGCTCCTATTGAAGGAGCCTGTTGCAAAATCTTTCCATGCCTTTTCAAGGATCTTCAAGAGTAATTACTCTTTGGTTTCACCATTTAGGGTGCAAAAACCTAATATACCAATAATTACCTAGACAAAGATTGCATATTTTCCATCTAACTATGAACCAACAAAATGTCAGCGTAATACAAAATCCAGCAACTGCATAAAATATAAACTAACCAGCTACATCACTTAAATGGTTGTTCCATAAGGCCTACAACTATAAGATCTTTTCATTCTACTTGGTCTCTCTTAAAACATCAGACATTAAAATAATGAAAAAGAATGAAACATCAACCTAAATACATGCCACAATTTATCATAAGAAGAAAATACAGCACTCGAGCAACAAAAGAAACTAGCAAACTGAAAATACATGAAAGGGTAGTATGATTGGGGGAAAAAAATCCTTAATCTTTTTCAACAAGGGCGATAGATGTAGTAGCATGTAACATACTTGAATTTCACAAGAATAGATTATCAGCATGAAAACCTAAAGGAGAATTACGAACTTCAAACCATTTGGTAATGTAGTAAATTCACTCTCTGGAACCTTTGCCCCCCTGAGCTGCAAAAGAATAAGAGTGTTTGTGGATGGAACAAGCCTGACTAAAGGTTTAAGATAAGTAATGAATACACATTTTCTTACAGCTCTTCTGCTGGTTGAAACAGCACCAGCTACATCATACATGTTGAGCAACGCAGCTGAAAATAGGCAATCTGGTTATTTCTCACAGACTCACCTCACTGATACACAAGTAGAATATTATACATCACTGGGAAAATTATTCAAAATTCCATATATGTAAACCAGTACATAATCAGTAGGATAATAATTTCCCCATGAAACAATATAGTAAATGTACTATGGGTGCCTAACACATTAACTTTTGCCATGAGATTCACTAAGTAAAAATCTAGGAAAAGCTGTGAAATTGTACAAATTGGTTGTCAAGAACTAGGTTCAGGATGAAAAACATGAAAATTGATTTCAATTCATGTTTCAGATGCAAATGTGATTTCCATATAAGGTCTCCTTAAAGAAGTCAAATGGCTTGCCTATTTCTTCAAGCTAAGATACTTAAAGTCTTCCTTTAAGTGCAATTGTAGTCTTAACTTATGGAAGAAATTTCATTAAAAAGCACCTAGTCCATTACTTGGGAACTGAATATCGCAGTAGCCTGTTTATTCTAAAACACCATTATAACTATATTCACCTCTACACATGTCTACGTTTCTACAACATCAGTTGAAGTATAAATGCCTTAAAAACTCAAATCAAAACTATTTGGCATGGTTCATTATTACTACCTAGTCCATTACTTGGGAATATCATGGTAGCTTGCTTAATCTAAAACACAACTATAACTATATTCACCTTTTTACATGTCTATGTTTTCTACAACATCATTTGAAGTAGAAATGCCTTAAAAACTCATTTCAAAACTATTTAAAATGGTTCATTATTACTACCTTCGTTGGTTCTCTTAATTAAGGCTTTCAATGATGTAATCACTTCTTTCAGGGATATTTGGTGGGGGTACTTGAGGATAAGCCCAGTTACCCCAACAACTTCAACCAAACAACCAAGGATAACATGAGTTAACAAATAATCTTTTCAATATTTAGTTAAATAAATAAATACATTAAAAAATTGATACTAACAATGCTAGTATTAATAAACTGTCATCATTAATTAGAAAGTATAATTTAATCTTAAAATATTTATTTTGATTAGCTCTTAGTAATGAAATAAAAGTTCAACTTCAAATATAGTTTCCTTCCAAAATAAATTCAAACAACCAAAACTCAAACACAAAATAACACAGGTTTTCATTACCTGGCCCAAATACCATCTTTTTGTATTAAATCCACAATTGAATGCCATCATCTCTAGAACAAGAATTTTAAATTTTAAGTTTTAACCATTAACCAACCATGAAACACCAATAGCTTAGCTAGAGGCAATGCTCATTCCAAAAGCACAATCTGCTATCCTGATGATGTGCATCCATTGGCCTCAATGGTGGACAACTGAAGTTAGATCAATAATCTAATTTAGTTTCTCATGCTAGGAAGTCTAAAATTCTAATAGACCATACATTTTTCCTCATGGAAATAATTCATTGGCCCTTAACCACAAAAGCTTAAACTATTATTTTTTTTAATGGTAGAGATTAACTTTTACATGTTAAACAAGTACAATTATACATATTGGCTGGCAACTAGCTGAGTGAAACTTCAAAAACTATACTAACATTGCTAAGGCTAAAATTCCCAATACCACCATGTTCCAAGTAAGTAATTTAATGCTCACTCCACCAAAGAGAGCTGATTCCAAGAATATTCAGTATTTTAAATTATTTATTATACCCAACATTTAAAAGGATTTGAATACCTTTCTACGAAAAAGATCACCCAATAATTCATATTTTTGATGAATCATTCCCTTCTTACAAATCACTGAAATCACTATCAAAGAAAACAGTTTGCGTCTGGTGAAGGAGAGAGAAAAAGGGACGGGGAGATTATCTACAAGTAAAGAAAGAAAAAGGAACAGGCATGATCAAGGGGATGGTTTACAGAAATGAAATGGTCAGAGGACATTTAGGCAATTTTTGGATCAGCATGACATCAACTAGGCTGCTGTTCGAAGAGCAGATTTTGCTACAAGAGTCGAAATCATGAGGTTTTTAATTGATATGGATAAGGGATGTTTAAAATCACAGATTGGCAAAATGTTGTAAAAATTAAAAAGAAAATAATATAATAGGATAGAAAATAATTAAACTTATTAGTAAATGGTGCCCAAACTTTAAAAAATTGATGGAACTGATTCCTACATGGTGTGAATTATAAAGTCAAAATATGACAAAATGGATAAAACACACAACAAAAGGCGAACTTCTAATCATACAAAATGCTACATTTTTATATTCATCCAACATACCCGACGTATTCAGAGTAATGCCTGGCATAGAAGTAAATACAGCAAACTGTGATATACACTTCGTAGTTTAATGTGTCTCCTAAGATGGACTTGAATAATTAATTATCCAATGATTGACAAATGCCACTAAAATCATCATTACAACCTAAACTAGAGCGAGTGAAATAGACTAATTAATAGCAATGCAAGTAAGAAAGCATGACAAGTAGAGAGGATCAAGAACCAACATGTAGCAATAACAAAGGAACCAAGCAAACATCTTCTTCCAGAGGTTGATGAATCTAGTGAAGAAACCAAAGCAGGATTTTCCACGCGTTCGGAGATAGAACAGCGACAAGGCAGCGAGAGCAATGTATGCTTCCCTGCAAAATCATAGTTCCACAAAAAGGAAATCATACAGAACCACTTGGATAGATAGATAGATAGCAAGAGAAGAAGCAAATACATGCAAGGGAAAAGGGATGAGAATGGCCACCACCATTGGAGGGATTGAAGCATGGACGAAAGATAGATTTGAGGGGAGGATTGGGGCGTAGCTGATGCTGGGTAGCCGTGAGGATGGAGAGCTCCATCTCTGGAAGAAGAGGTAGAGCAAGAAAGAAGTGGGAGCTGTGTTTTCAAGGAACAGAAAAAATAGAGAAATTAATATATTCTGCTGATAATGTAATCCACACATGGCTTCAGCTGTGTGTTTTAATTTTATTTACTTATTTATTTATTTATTTATTTATTTGTCGAAAAAAAAAAGGACAAACTATTCTAGTTCTAGCACCACAAGAAGATAATTAATTTCAAAACTCCATATGAAACACCGAGAGAATTGGTGACTGTATCATGATAGATAAGACAGATAAGACACATGCTTAAAAATGGATATGAAGTTTGACCATTCGAGGTTCAAAACCTATACAAATATATAATTTAGTTAATATTTAATATAAAAAAAAATTATTGTTTACCTCTCATGAATTGCAAATCTTCTTAAATAGCCCCTGTAAATTTTGAATACCCGAATAGCTCCTCCGTTATTGTTTCACTTGCTTTTTGTCCCCTGTAAGTCACTCGAGCATTGTCAATATTCTGAAATTCATTTTTTGCCCTTGAAATTGGTGGGAAAAAAACTGCCTAATTACATCATATCAAACCTTTTTGCATTATTTTTGCATTCGTTTTCTCAAACAAAGTTTGGAAGACTCATCACCTTGGATTGTTGGAGTTATCAATTCCTCCCCATTTAGTCTATTCGATTTGAGTTCTATCGGTTGCCCAATAAGGTGAGATATCTTTCTTGCCCTCACATTGATCATCTTGCGAGATAAAAAGTAACAATTTATAAAAATGCAGATTTATTATAGAGAGTTTTGTGCTATTGTTAGATACAACGGGGAGGGACGAGTGCTAGTGTTCACGGCACTGACTTCTTGGGAATCAGTGTTAGCGGAGATATGTAAGCAATGGGGTCTCGCTGTTTACTGTTGCACATACAAATTGCATTATTAACATCATGCATTTAGATAGTATTCATGCATTTTTCCTAGTATTTATTATTATTTTCCCCTTCTTTTTGTACAAACTACTCTTTCTAGTTGTTTTAATTATAAGAAGCAAGAATTGAAACTGGAGACTGGGGAAATCCACAACCTGCCTGTGTACTACGAGAAGTACCTGTGGACTGTAAAGTGGCTGGGGCCCAGCTTCTATCTTTTGGATATAAAAGGACCAGAATGTGACTTCAGGAGGAGGAGAGGAAGGCTGGGAGAAAAGGGCTGGCGGCTGGAAAGGGAAAAAGGAAGATCTGAAGACCTGGAGAGAGTTGAAGAAGGGAGGAGAGCTGGAAATTGAAGATCAAACCTTGTAGACATCATAGGGAGTCCTCTCAGCTTGTTGTGCTGCTTTCTGCAGACTTTCTTCTCTTCCTATCTTTTTCTTTGTAACTGAGATGGTGTGTGAGTAGAACTTTTCTTAGGTTTGGGATTAGCCCGAGGTGTTATGTGTTTGATGTGTTGATACATTTTGTATGGATCTTTTATGCTTAATGGTAGATTTCTTGAGTTGATTTCTGATTTATGTCAAAGCTTGTGATTGTGAAAGCATTGCTTGCTAACTTAGAGATCTAGGTTAACTGAAAGGATAACCTGGGTCTTGGAACCTCATTAATCACCCTGAACCTGCTGAAAGGCAGTTCTTGAGGGCTCATTGCTTAATCACTGTTTTTATTCAGGTTTTGAGAAGGGTTTATCAACCACGAAAGTAGGAGGTAGCCTTGATCAAGCCTAACTTGTTATCTCTTGAAAGAGAGTGACAAGTAGCTTAGGATTAATGCCCTTCAAGAGATCTGCCCAAATCTAGTTTAGATCCAGCACATCATTCATGTTATACCTTGTGGTGAGTTCCCAAACCTAAGTCTCTTTTAAATTTGAAGGAAGATCCACAGCCCTGTGTTCCTTCAACCTTGATTGTGTTTTATTCCCTGCTTCTTGTTATTCCTAAATCCTACCTTTTTAATTGTCTAGATAATCTCTTGTTGCAATAGATTGGTAATCAATACTTGGTCCTCGTGGGATCGATACTTATTTACTACTTGGCAAAACCGTGCGCTTGCAGTTGTGCAACATTTACCGTGTCAGGATAAAGTTTGTCACACCCGATGGACATAAAACGGTTTGTCCGATAAAAAACGAGGTTGACTTCTAGCGCATGTGTCACGTGTACTCTCTTTTCAAATGGGCTGCAGTCGATCTAAAGGTTGAGACAGATGATGTACCATTGTCGCATCCTACTGAAAATGATTTCCTCTCCTTTATGTTTTATGTTTACATAGTTGTAAAAGTTCTTCTCCTTTATGTTTTATGTTTACATAGTTGTAAAAGTTAATTATTGCTTAATTATCCAAGTTTCCGCTTAAAAGTATATGTTTTCGCTTAATTAATCCAATTTATGCTTAAAAAATATGTTTCCGCGTAAAACAAAGCAAAACATAAGTTTTGCTTTGTTATCCATTTCATATCCCAGTTTCCATTTAAAGTTATCCAGATTCCCTTTAAAAATGTTCTTTTCCGCTTGAGTTTTTCTGTTTCCTTTTAAAATATTATTTTTCCGTTTAAAGTTTCTAGTTTCCGTTAAAACGTTTATGTTTCCGCTTAAAATATTGATGTTTTCCGTTTAAACTGAAGTGGTGGCAGGAATTCGGATTCTGCAAGCGTATCCGTTCCACCTCATGGTGACCCTGACGGTGTGGCATGCCTTCCTTCCTTGTCAGATCAATCTGAGGTGTTATCATTGGATATCAGACAACGTTTTCTAAGCGCTGACCATTTCAGAGACGCACTTCAAAATTTTGCAATCAAACGGAATTTTAACTTCAAATTCATAAAGAATGAAAAACACTGGGTGATTGTAGAATACGCTGTCGTTGGTTATCCATGGCGCCTTCATGCATCAAAGGAATATAATAAGAATACTTTCAGAATCAAGACAATGCATCCGGCACACACTTGCGGTGGTGGAATTGGATCGGTGGCACATCCGAAAGCATCCAAAAAATGGGTAAGCGCACGAACCATTCAGAAGCATAAGGACCAGCCCTTGTACAAGGCCATCGACATGCAGAAGGACATGTTACGGGAACATAGTGTTCATATTCCATACAAGCAAGCTTGGTTGGGTAAGAGTATGCTTGGGTGATCCTCGACGGCAACGACATCTCTAGCTATGATTTATTGCTTTAGTACATAGATAAGGTAGTTGAGATAAACCCCGGTAGCATTGCGATTGTGGAAAGAGACAGTGAGTGTTTTAAATGTGCATTTTTCTCTTTCCATGCGTGTATCATGGGATTCAAGAGGGCTTGTAAGCCGCTGCTATTTTTCGATGGTACCCACCTCCTTGGAAAGTATCGGGGTACTCTATTGGGTGCTACAGGCAAAGATGGAAACATAGTTTTTTTCACGTCACCTTCAGTATTATCGACAACAAGACCAATGCCAATTGGACGTTGTTCATTTCGAAGTTAGGTGATGCTTTATATGATGAAGGAGATTATGAAGAGATAATTACATTTGTGTCAGACATGTCTAAGGGCCTTGTGAATGCCATTGCAAAGGTCTTCCCTTCTTCCCCACATGCATACTACCTTCGACCCTTGGAGGCTAATTTTATGAAAGTCAATGTTAGACTTGGGAAGACATTGAAGAAGGAGTGCTGGTCCATATACTTTTATATTGCGTGGGCATCCACGGCTAAAGAATTCGATGATACCGTGAATGAACTGCATGCCACATCACCCGAAGCCTATCACTAGTTGATTCATAACTCAGATATGTCATATTGGTCGAATTATCTGTTCAAAGGTGAATGTTGGGGGTGAGATGTATGCAAATGTGACAAAATTGTTCAATGCATGGATCAAAGAAGCTCGACATTTACCAGTGATGAAAATGGTTGACTCTATACGGTATTTGAATGTTGATTTTTATTTAACGCTTAAAAATGGTTCTTATCCTTTAAACTTGTTTTTTTATGATTAAATAATGTTGTTTATGTTTAACTATAAAGGTAATCACTTAATGTCTTATCTTATCATTTAAAATGTCTGTTTTTGATTAAATTTCAGTGTCTTAGCTTAACAGTGCTTAAGTATACGTGTTCTACGTCATACAGATTCAAGCTGATGTGCATGTTATGCACCCGTCGTGAGCAAGCGAACAAATGTGAGACCTACTTATGCCCCGACATACATTCGAAGGTAGAGGTACTTGTTGCGGAAAGCCGAAATCTTCATGTTGGTCGTTGTGCTGATGATTGTTATGAAGTGATTTACGAGTGCAACAACTCCGTAGATCTATCGGGTAAAACTTCCTTATGTCGCAGGTGGCAAGTTTATGGAAACCCATGAAAACACACTTACGCTGCAATAATGCAGACATACACCAACGTTCATCTATTTATTAGCGGCTACTTCACTATCGACAATTACAAATTTGCATATAAGGAAGCTATTTCCCCCATACCCGACCATGACAAGCCTAAGGACGACAATCGAGAACTGCATTTGCGTCCGCCTGTCACGAGATGACAACCGGAGCGTCCTAGACGGAAGAGGATCGACTCACAAGCGTCCGAGCTTCGCAAGTTACATTACAGCCGCTGCCACAGGTCTAGTCGCAATCGTAGATCTTGCAATGAAACTGTCGTGACTAGGCATTGTAAATAAACATAAATTTAAACAACAACAATCTTATTTATGTGTCAATCTTTGATCTTTAAACTGAGACTTTATCTCTTAAACATTTGACTTAAACATTTTGAGGAACGTAAATGGAATATCCTATCTTAAACATATAAGCATTATCTTAACAGTAAAGCGATTATATTAAACAGATACACTGATATTTAACTAGAAATAGTTATATTTAAACATAAACACTGATTATTAAATGGGAACACTGAAAGTTAAAAAGAAACAATGATATTTAAACAGAGATAGCACTATTTTCAACGTAAACATAAACTTTAAACAGGAATATTGAAAGTTAAACAAAGAAAGGCAAGCATACAAACAAGCATTAAACGAACACAAGTAAATTTACATGAGAAACCTTGCCATGTCAATGGAAAAGAATGAATAGAATTTAATTTATAATGACAAAACTGTTTTACATTTCAAAACAATATTAATTCTATTCCCCCTAGTCAAAGAATCGCCTTTCTCAGTGATGCCGGCTGCGCTCCCTTCCTTAAGTATATGGGCAACATACTTTAATCTCAAATAAGGGGCATCCGTTTGTGGTAGCCATTGCTTTTCATCGTCAAGTAACTGTTCGATAAACCGTATGACATAGAAGCGCAGTCGACACCTTCTCATTTTTGTCTTGGGGTGTCACTGTTGTGAATTAGAGGGTAGGATATAGTTAACGTCTCGCCAAACTCTATATCAATATAATAGTCGAATAGTCTCCGCTGTTAAGATATACAATTTAATGTTAGAATGTCGATTAAGAAAGTACTATTTATCAAACTCTATTTATCAAAAAACTTACCATTTCTTTGGCGTCTCTGTCGTACTCCTCACTTTGAGATGAAGAACAATGCTTGTATTCTTGTTTGTCATTATCAAGAACCACCACATGGAAGTGGCCATTCATGATTATTGGGAGGTTTAACTATGTCAATATCATGCAGGTTACGCACGGTATCTCTGATTATAGTGAGAGTCATGTCACACGCGTCCTCCTGCTTGGACATAAACAGCGGCAGTGATCGCGTGATGGAGGCTATCTTCTTATACGAATATGGTACTCTCTTCGGTGACTTCTGAATTATGCATACAAACGCGTCCATCACATCGTTTGTCACCATTTTCTTCTCCTCCAGTAATGTGAATACTCTGGCTCATGTAGTGCTGACATAGTCATTCTTCCAGACGACAGTCCTGAGATTAAATGGTAATAGATATAGTTTAAACGAAAACACAAATACTTAAGTGGAAACTATATATATTTAAACGATAATGTAAATAGTTAAATGGAAACTAACAATGTTAAACGGTAAGTCATGTGTTTAAATGATAACATTCATATTTAAATTATAACATAAAAACTTCATACTTACGAGTCCATCCAGCAGTTGAGAAAGATCCTTATTATCTCCTGCTCAAATTTGTCGAGGCGGCATGTCCAGGGTATCTTTTCTTCTTGGGAAGAAAGCACTTGTTCGTATTGTTGGTTGGCAAGGACCATACTGTCAACATTAGTATTAATCGTTATTTTTTTGTTGACGTTTCCTTGCCCCTCGTTAGGAGTATCTTTGGGTTCATCTCCAGGTGTTGTTGTTGATGGTTGTTGGTGTTCTATGATTGTTGCTTGTTGTTGTGGGAGTGTTTCTTCCTTCAATGCGGCGGTGTCATCCGCCAGTTCCACCAAGATGGGGATTTCATTGGCAATAAAGTCAACAATCCTATCAAGCGCGGTCATGACGATAGCATCAACCAGAGACACATCCTTTGCTGCTTCGTGTTGTTGAGGGATTGTGTCTACCTACGATGCGGTACTATTGTCCGCCAGTTCCACCGTAATGGGGATCTCTTTGGCAATAGTCTCGGCGATCTTGTCAAGATCAGGCATGACGACATCATCGACCGGAGACACATCCTTTGAAGATTGGTCCACTACAGGTGGAGCTTCTGTTGGGCCAATATCCTCAGATGCTACCCTTGTAGCCGGCCAATCAACCACCAATGGTGCTACTATTATTTCATCATCAGCTGGTGGAAGGAGAGACATTATTATTTTTCTTCTTTTTACAAGCCTCTTCAAACGTGGCCATCCCAATTACGTCCTCGCAGTCAAAATCCGTGGCCATCCCACTTACGTCATCTGCAATCGCCAGGGCTACCTCAACTGCATCCGGGCTAAGCCTAGTAGTGTCTGTGCTGGGTACTTCAATTGTTTGTAGGGGTGGCACATTTGATTGTGAACGACGTCGAGCGCACTTTGAAGAAGTTGGCCTTTCATCTTACCTTCGAGCTAGTGGTTCGGGAGCAATAGCATCCCCCCGGCGGGTGGCCTAAACAAAGATTTCTTCATCCACATTCGTCGAGACCAGCTCAAGTTAAAAACTAACATATGTAAGCAACACAATCTTAGTGAAATCATTCAATTTAAACAATAACAAATGTTTTTAAACAGTTAACTCATATATTTAAATGAATCCCATATATTTGAACAACAAACCACTAATTTAAACACTAAAGCATATTTTTAAATAGAAACTACTATTGTTAAATGATAACGACTAACTAATAGAAACTACTACTGTTAAACGATAACTGTATTTCAGACAGTTGTAACACATTGTTCATGATTTATTACCTCTTTTCCTTCGAGAGATGACAACATGGTTCCTATCGACGCTTGCTTCCGATAACTATTTTTACCATAACACAGTATCCTTGGGGTCTTGCCAAAACATACCTTCTTTCCAGTGTCGGTCAACTCGTAAAACCAGATGTTCAATGCGACCGAATAACCTATAAGGTACCCTGTGTTGGTCTTCTTCCGAGCACACCTTGCTTGCACTCGAGCAGCTGTTTGTGGAACTTCCCCCATAAGCCACTTGTGCGTCGCCTGCGCCTTTGCATATCGCCCATGCCAAGTAGATCATCAACATAATCAACGATCCAATTCAGAACTGAGCATGAGGTATTTGGGAAGAGGATTATACCCATGAGGTACATCATCAGGAGTTTGACAAAATTTTCTTCTTCTCCCCTCTGCCAAATAAGTTGCTCAAGTGTTCTCTTGATAGAATCTCTGTGTTTCTCTTAGGTTATCGATAAATGCATCTCTTCATAAGCTGAGCATGTTTTTTTCTTCTGAAATATGATTGTGGCTCCATCGCGACGCAGACCAAGAATGAGAGCCACATCTTCAGGCTTGAAACTTAACAGGCTTGCCCCGATCCTGAATTTATTGATGTGGTCATCGTATGCTTGCAACAGAGAATCTAGAAGGGCCCTCTCTTGAAATACAGGTTCTAGTTCAATAAATGCTGCAAACAGTGTCCTTGGATGATCTCCCAGTGTCGTCCACTCATGTGAACTTTCAATTCAGCCACAGTCTCCACTACCGGTGTCAAGTAGCATCACTCATTAACTAGGTTTACCACCATAAGCACAAGTCTACGACAATAATAATACATTAAGCAGTATTCAGAATATCTTAAGCGGAAAGATAAGTTTTTAAACGGAAACTTCAATTCTTAAACGGAAACATCACTTCTTAAATAGATACCTCATTTTTTAAACATAAACCATAATTCTTAAATGGAAACATCATTTTTTTAATCTAAACCTCATTTCTTATCAGCAATCCTCATTTCTAAAACTGCAACCATATCAAGTTAAAGGGGAAATATACATTATAAACATTACACAACATAACAATCAAAAAATCTCTTTCGATCATATACACAGATGAAAATGAAAAACAAAACAAAACTCTAGCCGAGAAATCTCCCTATAGACTTCAATATCATCCAATAAAAACAGAACGACAAAACAAAACCGAAAAATCTCTCTTTATAACAGAATAGTTTATAAATAAAACCATAATCACAACTTTAACGGCGTCCATCTCGGCTCAATACTTTAGACTACAAACTGATGAAATGCCCAATACTTGAGCGGGACTTCTCCTTCGAGACACTGGTGGAAAAGGAAATTCCGGTTCTACAGAGGATGTCCAGGCACAGACAACTTTAGAAAGGAAAAAGTTGAAGAGGCAAAGAGAGAAAAAACGTAAACGGTGCCAGTAATAGTTATCTCTTGGGATTACCCTAAAAGAAAAACCTCCACTTCCTCTCAAACCGGAAAAATGATTGCAATGGGTTTTATGGTCAAACCACATCGCACTGCCACGACTTCCCATGCAAGGGGCAATTTCATATAGAAAATTCAAAACTAACTTTGTTAACCACCGTTACATGCTTTGGGGGTTTGAAAAATATTGTGTTTAAAAGGAAGGGGTTTTTAGGGATACACAAATTTAGGGATTGTGTTTGTGCATATTGCAAACTTAGGGGTGTTTTTGGCAATTTCCTGTTAATAAAATTACCTATCAATTACTAGTGCTTTCTATTTTTTTATAATATATATATATATATATATATATATATATTCTCTATTAAGTTTTTTTAAAGTCATTTCGTTATTGGTTTTTTAAAAAATATTGTAAAATTTTTTTTACCAAAATATGTATATTCTGAATTATTTATCAAAATATATATTTTTGGTGAAAACGGGAAACTTTCCCATTTTCAACCTTTTTAATTTTTTTTAACATATAGAAAACGGGAGAAGCTTCCCATATTCTATTTTTTAATTAAAAAAATATGAAAACAAGAGAGTTTCTCCAATTTTCATGTTTTTTTAATAAAAAAAATTAAAAAAAGGGAGATTCTCTTCCGGTTTCTTTTTTTTTTAAAAAAAAAAATTCTTAACGAATGCTGCATGGATGCCGTTAAGAGTTAACTATTATTTTTTAATATTATTAATTTCTTAACTGTATTAGAAAATAATAGTTAATATATATATATATATATATTTATATATATATATGTTACGTTTTAATTTTTAAAAATTACAAATCTCAAAAATATTAGAAAATAGAGGATGGTCAAATCTGCACCAGTAAAAAATTATTATGAAGTACTTAGTTCAAAGTAGGATTGTTAAACATACACCGGTCAGTAATTAGGACGATCAAACCTACACCGGTATTGTTTATATAAATAATGTAACACATGTCCTAATAGAACCCAAATCCTAAGTTAATTAAAATTTAAATTAAAATTTCAATGTCCTAATCTTGATTGATTTTGGAATCCCTCTTTAAAATAAATTATTTGATTGTCTTAGACTAGAATACCAATCCCGAGGCTGATAAGAAATACCAAATTACAAAATTGCCCTTGAGAGTTTATCTCGAGGCACAAATACAAAATTACAAAATCGCCCTTGGGAACATATCTCAAGGCAAAATGCAAATTACAAGATTGCCCTCGAGAACACATATCTCAAGGCAATCTCAAATCTTAAGATAATCCAGCTCCCGAGGCGATGAACGGATCTTGAGACAATTTGAGAAGTATAAATCTTGAAGCACTTGAACACACATCCCGAGGCAAATTTAGTTAAGTGAATAATAATAATAATAATAATAATGAATAAATAATAAATAAAATAATAATAATAATAAATTAAAATAATAAATAAATAAAGATTTAAAATTTAAAATTTCAAATTTCAAATTATTTAAAAATAAATAAATAAAATATATATATATATAATAAATCAAAAAATCAAAAAACAAATAAAAAAAAATATAAAAAAAATATAAAAAAAATCCGATCCTACCTACTCGTTGTGATCTCATGGGGAGTTGGGATTAGGATAAGGATGAGGGGGTTTAGGGTTAAGATAAGGATAAAAAAAAAATTCTTTTAAAAAGGGGAAGAATTGAGAAAAAGAGGGGGATTTAAAAAAAAAGGAATAGAGAGAAAGAAAAGAGAAAAGAACCAGAAAAAGAAGAAGGTCATTTTTTTTCTTTCTCTCCAAATCTATATTCATATATATATATATATATATATGCACACACATATATAAGGGAAAGGAAAGTTGCTATCGCCGTTGCTTTGCCGTTGTTGTTGCTGCTCACTGTGTTCGTTGTTAAAGCCGCCGTCGTGGTTGAGTGGCTGAGATAATGCCGCCAATCATGCTGGTACTGTTGCTGCTGCCGCTCGCCTGTTTATCGTTGAAGCCGCCGTCATGGTTGAGTAAGCTGGCATCATGGTTGAGTGGCTGCCGCCAATCATGTCGTTGTTGTTCCTATTGTTGCTTGCTGCCATCACAACCATCTTCTTGATAGCAAAGATGCAATACTCTCCTCGATGCTTACAATGATAGGCTTGTCTTTAAGCAGAACTTTGTGGCTGATCGCACATCGTCTATAGAAACATTAATGAATCATCTGCAGGAGACTGCACTCTTCTCATCATCTTTCTCTCCTTGTTTCTCTACATCTCTCTTTGGAGTAGCCTGCAGCGCTGTTGGACTCCATGGTCCGAGGGGGTTTGCTAGATGAGTAGTTTATGTAGCTGCAGACATTACAAGATGAAATCAGCCCTAGCTTTATTATGGAGGTGATACATGGACAGTTTTCAATGAGAGTGAAACTATTATGAATCAGGCTGTGATTGATCCTCTTGTTCATTGTCTGAAAGGAAACAGCTATACCATTCAGTATCATCAGTTCTGTGATGCGAACGACAGCCAGGGGTGTCTGAGTCTGGAGAGGATAATTCAAGTCGGTGACACCAATAAGCCAAATGAAAAGTTTTAAAGAGAGCCTTCACCATGGTGACTGGTTGCAAATGTTTTTATCGTCCATATAAAGTGGCAAACATTTTGTAAACCATAGCCTTTATTTTATAATAAAACTTGGACATCAATACTTGTCCTTCTACTAAAAATAAATAAGAAGCATGCATACGTAGCCAACCATATATGAACTTGTTAATGAAAAAAGTCAAAGTGAGGATAATAGGCAGCAAACACATCAATAACAAATCCAAGATGAATTACAATTTGCAAGGACAAGAATCTCAGACTAAAAAGAAAGAAAATGAAGTCAATTCAGCTAAAGGAAGAGGATAAAAATCCAAATGAGAGAAGAGAAAACACTACGTGGAATATGTGATGAGAACTACGCATCAGATGAGTTATGGATCTGCCGTAATGTTTGCGATGATTGGTTCCACGGAAAATATGTGGAGATTACTATCGCAAGAACTGAGCACGTAAAACAATACAAATGCCCATCTTACAACAACAAGAGGCCGAAGCAGTACACATAAGTTTTGTCAAAGTCTTCATCAGTTGACGCCAAGACTTACAGGCAGATGTGTACATGCCCAGGCCTTGAAGCTCAGAATTGACGATGATCAATTCACCCAGAACTTGATGATCCATATGTACTATGCCAGCAAGAGATGTGTTGTATGATGCTCATATGGCTCATATAGGTATGTGAATATGTGTTGACCAACCCAATAGGAGTTACTATAATTCATAGGCAGACCAACAGGACTAAAACAAGATCTCCCATACAAGCACTTCATTTCACTCCAGATAATGCAAACACGTTTGAAGGGTGTGATCCCTGCTTAGCAACCCACAGTTAAGTTTATTACTCCATGGAGTAATTGCTCTTGAGAAGTTCAGAACAATAGTCATGACATATCATTTGAGAAGTCAAGGCTTCATTTTTTAAATAATAATAATAATAATAATAATAATAATAATAATAATAATAATAATAATAATAATAATAATAATAAAAATCTTCAAGTGATGATAAGAAACGAAGGGATAAACAATAAAGTGTATTAGTTGTTGTCCAAAGTGTTTTAGTTGTAAAAGCTGGAGGTTTATCTTCTTTCTTTCATGTTTTCCAGCCGACGATATACATTTTCTTCCATGTTTTCTGTCCCATCATAGATAAGACATCATGCTAACAACATATATAAATATACATTTTGCTTAAAATAAATGAGAAAAAAAATGTATGCATGCACTTTGATGTGCATGATTAAGAGCCCACCGCACGAAAATGAAAAAATGATATGAAAAAGACGAGAAAACATACTGTAGTTAGTTTGCATGCATGTTAATGACTTAAAGAGATGGGCCCATTATTAAATATATATATATATATATAAAGCATGCATACGTGCATGGCAAAAAAAAAAAATTAATTAATTAAAAAAAAGGGGGGCATGCATAGTATATGTGCATAAAATTAAAAAAATAAAAAAAATGAAAAAAAAAAATGCATACGTGAATGACATAAAAAATAAAATAATAATAAAATAAATAAAAGAATTTATTTCAAAGCCTCTCCAAATATCAACCTTCTAATTTTCATATTTAAAGATTCTGGTCACCAATTTAAACAAGTTGAGCAATGAAAGCCTTAACATATTACTTGGAAAATGCCATCCTTTTAGTATGCAAAAAAAGAGAGGACATGGTGGCCATTAGAAATGGGAAACCCAATATATATATATATATATATATATAAAGGACGTGGAATATAAAAAATAAAATAAAATAAATGAAAAAAATTGAGAAGTATGCATGCGTATATGCATATAAAATAAAAAAAGTAAGCATGCATCCTCACGTGCATGGAAAGGAAATTATGAGTATGCATGCATGCATATAAAATAAAAGAAGTAAGCATGCATATGTGCATGAAAATAAAAGAAATAAATAAATAATAATAAATGAGAAGCATGAAATAATAAATCAAGCCACTGAGATCTCTTCATTTATATAAAAAAAAGTTTGTTATATGCATGCTTATGTTCATGATATATATATAAAATAAAAAATGAGAAGGATGCATACGTGCTTAACATAAAAGAAATTCAAATTAAAAAAAAAAAATCCTCACGAGTATTATTTAAAAAAGTATAGGTCCACACATACAAATGATCATCAAATTCTAGTTTGACACATTGAAATAATTGGCTGGGAAATTAATAAAAAAAATCATTGAACAACCAATGGATTGAGAATGAAACAAGAAAGGATGTCCTAATACACAAGATTTTATCTATGTATAGTAAAGTTGCTTCCGAAACAAATCCTGTCATACTTGTTTGATTGCATGATGATCATTTTAAGTTTTGCCCGAATACTAGTCTCCTTAGCCGAATATTCCTTTCTCTTTGGATGGCTAACACCGGCAAAATCTACTAAAGGCACTAATCAAGTAGAGAGAAATGCTCCTTTCTAGGAGAGAAATATAGTGCTAAAAGAAGAAGTATCATGAAGATCATAGTCCACTCAGAACATATCAGTGATGAAACAAGCTATGGAGTAAACATTTTTTTTCTCTCACCAAAAGCTATGAGAATGTAGTGATTATATTCCTGGGATCTTTGTCCGGAAGAAACTTATGAATCAAAATATCTGAAGAAATGACAAAACACAAATAATCATTCTGAGATAGCCACAATACGACAAGAAGGCTCATTCCGAGACAACCACAATACTACAACAAGGCTCATTTTGAGGCAACGACGACTTCTAAAAATTTTAAATGAGATATATATCTTAAGGTGGCAACAAGGCAGGCAACACAGTGGCAAGGCACAGACAGCGGCAATGATATAAAATATATGTGCATATATATATATATATATATAACTGATGCAATCAATATGTTTATATAATAAAATAACATGATTTATAATTCGCAAATCTTCTTGCTTTTACTTGTACTTTTGCCCTTAATCGGAGGTTCCTGAGATTCTAATTCGGGGTAATTAATAATAGAGGCTTGCCTCTATTAGAAATGAAAGAACCCACAAAACAAATATGACATTTGTGCTTCGATATATCGTCTAGTGTCTTCTTCACAGACATGATGCCAGAGACGTATTTTCGATCCCACAGGTATGTAATTAGTACAAAGTAGGATGGTCAAACTTGCAAATGTCAGTATTTAGTACAAAGTAGGATGGTGAAACCTGTACCGGTCAGTAATTAGCACAAAGTAGGATGGTCAAACCTACATCGTTGACGGTAAAACCTGCACTGGTCAGTAATTAGCATAAAGTAAGATGGTCAAACCTACATCGTTGGTCAAACTTGCACCGATCAGTAATTAGTACAAAATAGGCCGATGAAACCTGCACCAGTCAGTAATTAGTACAAAGTAAGTGGGTCAAACCTGCACCAGTCAGTAACTATTACAAAGCAAGTTGGTTAAACTAAGACCGATTGGTAATTAGTACAAAGTAGGATAGTCAAACCTCCACCAGTCAGTACTTAGCACAAAGTAGGTCTGTCAAACCTACACCGGTCAGTAATTAGTACAAAGTAGGTCGGTCAAACCTGTACCAGTCAATAATAGTACAAAATAGGATGGTTAAACCTGCACCGGTCAGTAATTAGCACAAAATAGAAAGGTCAAACCTGCACCGATCAGTAATTAGCACAATATAGGACTGTCAAACCTGCATCGATCAGTAATTAGGATGGTCAAATCTGCACTAGTCAATAATTAGCACAATTTATGACAGTCAAATCTGCACTAGTCAATAATTAGCACAATGTATGACAGTCAAACATGCACTAGTCAATAATTAGCACAATGTATGATAGTCAAACCTACACTAATCAGTAATTAGGACAATCAAACCTGCAATGACCATAAATAAAAATAGCCAAAATTCGAGCTCTTTATATAAACCAACCTTAGTAGCCCATTTTCACTCTTACACTATTTACTCTCTTTCAACTCACTCATCCGTACTTCTTCTTCTTATCTTCAACAGTGGTAGAGACTTTACTTGTTTTGGTTTACTATAATGGTTCAATCACTACAAGTGAAGGCACAATTATATTTTCGTCGGATGATCAATCATATTTTTATGTTGAAGTTGGCATCACTTATGAATGTTAGGAAATATTACAAAATTAAATAATACCATCAGAGGCATGCGAAAGCAAAAATAAAATTATGATATAATTTAATTGTTTTAATGAACACTCTATTTTAATTAAAAATCCTAGAAAATTGCTTCTTAATGTTTGAAAGCCTTTCCTTTGATGTGTCGAATTTGTCTCTCGGATTGTGGTAGATCTCCTAGCACTGAAAGAAAATCCTACGCCTCTAGATCACACGCCGGAATAGAGACACAATCTCCTTTTCTTCTCCAAATAACGGCTAGGGTTAGAGAGGAAGAGAGGGCTTGGGGATTTTTCTCACTAGAGAATTAATTGATTGATTCTAGGGTTAGAGAGGAGTCATATTTATAAAGTCTTTATAAAACATGATAAACATTATTCAATTATGAAGTAATATTCAAAATATGAACCTTTATAATATGATAAACATTATCATAGAAGTTTTATTAGAAATATGAGTCTTAATTTAACTAAAACCACTTTTGTGTTTAAGTCTTTATAATTTTGATTAACTATTTGACTCCATCGAATTTAAATCAAAATTTAAGCTTAAGATAAAAATCCTAGACCAATTTATAATTTCACTCATCCTATGAAGTAAAATTATAAATTGACTATTTTACCCCTTCACTCAAAACGAGATTGATTTTTTATCCCTTTAAGCATGACTCCCTAGGTTCGCTCTGATTGGCAATGGGAGGATACCAAAGGATGTAGATGACCCCTAGCCAGCCCCGTGGCCCCACTTCGTAACCTAATTGAACATGAATGAGTAAATCATTACGAACCTTTCTAATTATGATTATCATTTGTGTATAAATCTTTCATTTTTGTATCCCAACCGAGTGAAAGCCATGGTAATTGTCAAATTTACTGAATTAGATCATATGCTAATAACTATAATAGAGTAAGATTACCAAACTACCCTTCGTGTCCCACACAATTGGTTTTTCTGCCTTCGCCAAAGTCTTCTAATCTCACATACTTATAATCGCATAGGATACTAACTTGTTTACTTCCGAAAGAATGAATTCCTTCTTGGTGATTACTGATAATTGCTACTTTTCTGACATAGTCGCACTTCGAGGTCAGTCCTATCAAAAGGTAAACTAAGTCTAACGACTTTAGTAACAGACTAGACATCACAAGTACATTGTGATCATGATACCTTAGGTCTAAGGTCCACTCATATGATCATAACCAACAATCCCAATCATTAACTATCAAAGAGTATAACTCATGTGATTGGATTGTTGTGGGTCATGTTCAAATACACCAATCCCAGTGATGCATTTATGACATATGCTCCCACTATTATATAGTATTCAACTAGCACTCTTTCTCAAAGTATATGTCATACAAATCCTTACGAACCTTTAACACCCAATTAAAGATTCTCCTATATGTGAACTATTTAAATGTATAAGTACCAAACCCTTCTAGTTCTCTCCTCTTTATCCCACAAAGAGTAGAAGGATTAACTTAATATGCATGGACTATGATATTTAAAACTAATTATAATGTCATCACAAGATTTATATGAACATCAAAATAATATAAATGAAATGCCCTAATACAAGTATCCTTGTTGGTATTCGAGGGCATAATCCTAACAATGAAAACTTAAAGAGATCCATTGAAGAAAGCATTGAGACTGAGGACAACTAAGGAGTTTCATGTATCAAATATTGGCTCCCAATTTCTTTAGGATCCAGCAAGATTTGTTATCATTCATTCAAATTGCATAATGACCAAGATGTTCAGATGATGCTCAACAACCACAAAAAATTGCCTATATTGGCATTATTGAATTATACGTGGAGTTTAGCACTGCAACTTTCGAGGTTGTTTCTTCCCTACAACAAACCGCCAAAATGACCAAGTTTAATGCAACATGGGACGGGAGAGGATTTCAACACCATGCCAAGTTAATGAACTTGAATGGCTCTCTACAGAGTGGAGGGCACAAGATGATCGACCACCCAATATTGATTTTACTATTTCACAACTTCCAGGAGGCAAAATGAGTTCTTTTCATGATACTCATGAAACCAAATTTAGTCGGTATGGTCGATCAAGTGGAAACGATGAGAATGACGAAGGTGACAGCTTTGGGGAGGACACTGAAGCAAGCATTGATGACATTCACTTAGGAGACCGCAATTTCGAAGATGTCCCTATTCCCGGCCATAATTTCACGGTAACACTAATGGAGCCTCTAGCACATATGCGGACCCTTGATTTAGAAGTAATGTCCGTATAAGAATTCTCGGAGTACCATTTATTGTACATTGGTACATTAAGTGGAGTAATGACAAATGGAGACCTGCATGTAGGCATGAGATTTTGAAGTAAAGATGATGTTGTGACCGCAATTACGCATTACTGCTTACTGTATTAAGTAGAATACAAAATTATCAAGTCCAATCTGACTCAATTTTTTGGTAAATGCAAGTCATATGGCGATAGATGCAATTGGAAGGTTCGCACATCCTACACCAAGCTGAGACAGCTTTGGAAAATTACAAAGTACGTTGGGCCTCACACGTGTGCATCGGCAATGATCTCACAGGATCATTTAAAGCTAGATTCAAACATGATTTGTTGGCAAATACAAGCACCGGTCCAATAATAGCCAAGTATCAATGTATCAGTTTTAATAGCAGAGATTAAGAACCGATACGGATACACACCGACATATAGGAAAGTATGGATAGCTAAGTAAAAAGAGGTTGAAGCAGTATTCGACAATTGAGGAGTCATACAATGAATTACCAAGATGGTTATCAACATTACAATAGTTTGTTCAAGGGACAATAGTTGATCTTGAGACCCAACTGACATATGAGGGACCTTACCTGGTACGTGATACTCGAATCTTTCATAGAGTTTTTTGGAGCTTCCCCGCATGTGTGGAGGCTTTCAAATATTGCAAACCAGTCATCCAGATAGATGGCACACATATTTATGGCAAATACAAAGGTACTTTACTGTTGGCGGTAGCACAAGACGATAATAAAAATATCTTGCCGAATGGCTTTGCCATCATATAAGGAGAGACGTTGTCTACATGGACTTTCTTCTTGCATAACTTACATTCCAGTGTAACACCACAAGAGAGAATATACTTCATATCTGATCGCCTTGAACCTATCAAATCAGCATTTACATCATTGGTTGTCACATGAGTGATCCCCATGCATACCATATTTACTGTATTAGACATATCTAGGCCAATTTCATGCGCTGTTTTAGAAACAAAGAAATGCAATGGATAGTTGTTAATATTGCCAAGTTACAAGTTTAATTTTTTTTAATCTAACTCTTACATTGTTGTTAATTATTGAAGTTATCTTAACTTTAAAGTTAATTGTTGTAGGTTATGTGAAAACCATTCAAGATTTTAACTACTGGTACGGATTACTGTGGGATAATGATGTAGAGGCGATGAGATGGTTGTATAACATACCACGGGAGAAGTGGGCTCAAGACTTCGATATCGAAGGGAAAAGGTATGGTCACATGACAACCAACCTCGCAGAATGTGTTAATTGAGTGCTTAAGGGAACAAGAAACCTTCCCATAACAACTATGGTTAATTCAACGTACTTCTGACTTGCTGAGTTATTTGTGAGGAAAGGTGTCCACGCACAAGCTAAGATCGTATCAGGCCTTAACTTCTTAAAATCACTAATAAAAGCAATCCAAGAAAGTCAACAAGCAGCATCCAGCATTTACATTCGTCAATTCGACCATGAAGATAAGTCTTTCATGTGGATGAGATGTCATCCCCGCAATGTGGAGGTATAGCTAGAAGTTTTCACATTGATATAAGATCTCAATTATGCGACTGCACTGCTTTCCAAATGCTACATTTTCCATGTTGTTATGTCCTTCCAACATGCTTGCATATTCGTCTACATTGGAAGGAATATGTTAACAACATGTATATAGGCTTCAGATAGTTTTTAATGTATATCATAAAGAATTCAAGCCAATATCAAATGAGGGATATTGGAACCCATATAGTGGTCCACATCTACGTCCTGATGTTACGATGAGAAAACCAATGAAAGGATGACCAAAATCTACAAGGATTCACAACGAGATGGATATTAGGGAAGGTGTGCAGCCAAAACGTTGTGGTTTATGTCACAATGAAGGACATAGTCGGTGAAATTGTCACAACATTGTCAGTTCAAGTAGTCGGTCATAATGTACTCTAAATGTCTTCTTTGTTGTAATATTTTATGATGTAAGCTTTCCATATATTTATAACATGCAATTGACTTATGATTAAAACCTTTGGTTAAGCATATGAAGAAAAAACAAATGCGAAAAAAAACACAACATAGAACACCAAGCCAAAAAAAATACTAGACAACATTCTGCGCACACAATAAAGAAAAACAACATCTAATACAACAGTATAGTCTACCGTCTATGCTGTCACTTCTTAGTAAAACATCAAGGTAGATGGATATCTTTGCTAGGTAGTCTCCATGGCCTAGATTTTCATGCTTGCTCAGCTAGCGGGTCATTATTAGATGCTTCATCCGAATCATGTATTGCCGAAGCTAGAGTGTTCAGATTCACAACAAAGTATGAAGGGTTTAGAGATGATTGCCAGTCTTGTTCCCGAAAATGGAGTTGAATGAATAGATTATCTGTGTTTCATTTGTTGATGAGGTTGATACTTAAATAAATTCTGCACAAAGTCCATCTTGAAATCAACCGAGTATCTACTGAGCTCGACTGGAGGAAATCCATGGGGATGAGACTATCGAGTAATGTTAATATCATCTGATGAGTGAAATGACTGGTACCCCTCGTGTTGTGGTTGACAAGGAATATGTGCCTCATTGTGTTCGGCCCGAGAACTATACCGATGATGCCTTCGTATAAGAGGACTCGGCGATGGCACATCTATAAATACTGTTGGAAACGTTCTGAGTGGTGCTGGAAGAGCGTTCCCTCTCATACGAGGATCCAACATGTCCTGATCAAACAATAAAAATAGTATGGTGTTGGTGGTATACCATTCATAATATCCTGTCGTTAATGTGTTATTCCGACAGGAACATGAAGGGTGGGGCAATGTAATGCTCTATCTCTCCAATATCCAATCCATCTCCTGTGCATTAGTGCCCAATCTATGTCGATTCTGCCAAGAAGATCATGTTCATGGGTCATTCCAATACAAACTAGAACAAGCAAAACACCTTAGGTGAAGCTAAATTATCTTGTTACCGATTGGTTTGGTGCCACTCAATAACTTTGAAGCAAATCAATAATGTAAATGCAGTCCACAAAGGTCTGTCAGCAAAAATGTCGAGTGACACTTGTGCTATTATCTCGGCCGCATCGTAAGGCCACCATATAAACTGTTCAAAATTGTTTACCAAATAATCAATGATTATTAATACCTAAAATATATGCATGAATTATCAGTTTTTTTAACAACATTGCCTGTTACATCTCTAAGCGATCTAGTAACTGTCTATATACCTTCACATTATGCTTGTTGCTGCGACTATCGTCATCCACTTCAATGTGTGCCCACCTAAAAAAAAGAATGAATTGCAATTCAATGTATTATAATTGAGTATAAAATGAAGCATCAATTTAATTTATTCTCACCTATGGGCCAAAGGAAAGGATACGATAAAACGGGTTCGAGGGGATATATTTGAAATCCTGTGCCATACCATGATTGAAGTAATATCATTGATCCACTGATATGATTCATATCCCTGATGGATGCATGACATAAAGACCCTGTACAGGGTTGCTAGACATGCTGAATCCCAATTATATCTTCCTATATCTGTACAATCTCTCAAAAGTGGTAACCACTTCAGATGAAACCTGTTCTAGGACATATCCGGCATGAGGAGGCAACCGATAAGCCATAGGATATAGGCACGTGCATAATATATTATCTCTCGTTGACCTGCATCATATGACAACATGTCAAATGTTTCCTTAAGCCATGTTAGTGTTATACTTTAACCTTTCCTTTGATCTGTCGGTGTGATCACTCCGAGCAACTCCGTACAGACAACACTTCCTAAGCCGGAAGTCTGCCCGATGACTTCATGGCCGTTAATGGGTAAGCCCAGTGATAACGCCACATCTTCCAACATGATTGTTGTTTCACCACATGTAAGGTGGAACGTGTGTGTTTCCATCCGCTATCTCTCCACTAATGCGCTCACAAGAGTGGCATCAATTCAGAAATTAAGAATGTGAGCCGCATGAGAGAATCTAACTTCTCTTAAAAGACCTATGATTTCAGGAGGAGACTCTACAATAGACATATGTCTGCACCTTAGAACCCGATCAGGCTGTATGAAGTTATAAATTAATAAATTTCACAATAAATAATACAAATAGAAAAATAAAATAGGTTGACCTAAAAACATATAAGGCACGAAATAAATCATAAATCCAAACATATATCATTGAAAAATTAAACATGATTGCACATTAAACCATAAACATTGGTGTGTTATTTATATAATACATCATCTATATAACCTAATAATATAATTATTAATACGATTAATAATGACATAATATAATTATTAATATAAACTAATGACTTAATACAATTATTAATGAAATAATTAATTATGGCCTAATACAATTATTTATAAAAACTAATGACATAATACAATTATTAATAAAAAAATTAGCCTAAAAATATAGAGGGTTATCTAATTAAACATGTTTGGGGCGTTAATAATACAATTATTAATATGATTAATAATTATGACATAATATAATTATTAATATAAAATAATTAATTAATACAATTATTAATAAAAAAAATTAACCTAATAATATACTAGGTTATCTAAATAAACATGCTTCAATGCTAATATAACAATTATTAAGACAATAATTAATTATGACATGATAAAATTATTCATAAAAACTAATGACATATTACAATTACTAATAAAAAACTTATCCTAAAAATATAGTGGGTTATCTAATTAAACATGCTTTTGGCGCTAATAAGACAATTATTAATACGATTAATAATTATGACATAATATAATTCTTAATATAAACTAATACAATTATTAATAAAAAATTAACCTAATAATATACCAGGTTATCCAAATAAACATGCTTCGACCTTAATATAACAATTATTAATACAATAATAAATTATGACATAATACAATTATTCATAAAAATCATAATACAATTATTAATAAAAAAGTTAGTCTAAAAATATAGTGGGTAATCTAATTAAATATGCTTGGGGGGCTAATAAGACAATTATTAATACTATTAATAATTATGACATAATACAATTATTAATATAAGCTAATCTATAAACTAATGACTTAATACAATTATTAGTAAAAAATTAACCTAATAATATACTAAGTTATCTAAATAAACATATCATGCTTCGACACTAATATAACAATTATTAATACAATAATTAATTATGACATAATAAAATTATTCATAAAAACTAATGACATAATACAATTATTAATATATTGTGTGTTATCTAATTAAACATAGTGTGTTATCTAATTAAACATGCTTACATGTGTAAGGGATTTCTGTTGATAATTTTTTATAGCGTTCTTAAGATTACAGAATGATCACATTTCATCCATTGTGCCGGAAAAGGTAATTTTTTTGTACTTAGATAACCTTTAGTTAATTATTTATTAATCACTGTATTAAGTCATTAGTTTATAACATGCATTATGACATACCATCACTGTATTAATAATTGTCCCATGCACCCTCAGCATGTTTAATTCACAACCCACTATAGTTTTCAGGCTTTTTTAATCATTGATCATGTCATTAGTTTTTATGAATACTGAATCATATCATCATCAATTATTGTATCAATCAGCTATATTACGCCGAGCATGTTTTTAGATCACCTAGTATAGGTTAATTACTTACATCATGTCTGAAGTCATTAATCACTACATAATGTACTATGTCATATTACACTATATTAATAGTCTCTATTAGCCCTCCCAAGCATAAAAAAAATATAGTGTGTTATCTAATTAAACATGCTTGGGGCGCTAATAAGACAATTATTAATACAATTAATAATTATGACATAATACAATTATTAATATTAATTAATGACTTCATACAATTATTAATAAAAAAATTAACCTAATAATATACTAGGTAATTTAAAAACATACTTCGGCGCTAATATAACAATTATTAATACAATAATTAATTATGATATAATTCAATTATTCATAAAAACTAATGACATGATACAATTATTAAAAAAAGCCTAAAACTATAGTGGGTTATTTAATTAAACATGCTTGGGGTGCTAATAAGACAATTATTAATACAATTAATAGGTATGTCATAATACAATTATTAATATAAACTAATGACTTAATACAATTATTAATAAATAATTAACTTAAAGGTTATCTAAGTACAAAAAAATTACCTTTTCCGGCACAATGGATGAAATGTGATCATTCTGTAATCTTAAGAACGCTATAAAAAATTATCAACAGAAATCCCTTACACATGTAAGTATAAAACACAGGACAATTAGAAATTGAAATAGGATTAGAAGTGGAGAAAATGAGAATGGAGGGGAGATGGTATGAAGTGAGAAGTGGGATTATATAAGAAGAAAAAAGCAACGGTAAATTTTTTTTAAGGCCGTTAAAAGGGAAGGCCACTGACTAACGACCACTGACTAATTATATTTTTTAAAAACAAAAAGTAGAAAATGGGAGATTCTCTCCCTTTTCCACTTTCTTTTAAATAAAAAGTGGAAAACGGGAGATATGCTCCCATTTCCACTATTCATTTATTTTTTTAAAAGGAAAATGGGAGACCATTTTCCATATTTAATAAATTAAAAATAAAAAATAAAAGAGAAAATAGGAAAACGGGAAAACTTTTCACGTTTCCCCTAAAATGCACAATATGGTAAATAATCCAGAACATGCGTATTTCAGTAATTTTTTATTTTTTTTACAATATTTAAAAAAAGGCTCCGTTATCCCAACCAATTATTTTTTTTATAAAAACACTAAAATATTATGTATTAATAAAAGGAACAATCTTCCAGTCATGTCACTTTATCCATAGTATAAGCTAGATATACTTGCCATTTGTAGAAGACATTACCCATCTTCTTCTTCTTCTTCTTCTTCTTCTTCTTCTTCTTCTTCTTCTTCTTCACATCTCATTGTCTTGGAAGCAAGTCCCGAACCCGACCAAACCAAACCAAATACATGGATAAACAGTCGCAGCCCCACAGGCGTGAACCCAGTGAGCCTACAAGGCCTTAAAATTTAACTCAGAGTGGAGAATGTAATAAACTATTAGAAATACAAAACATGGGTACAACTTAATGAATACATCGAGATTCAGACATAGAGTAATCAAAATACAGAAATGATCCAAAGTGTAGGGTTTTGACATCCATACAACAAAATACAGTAACACAAGACACAACTCCAAAGGAAAATGCAACTCATGGTAGCTTGCTAAACAATCCCTAGATCTACTACTCTTGATCTGAAAAGAATTTGAAACAATTTCATGAGCTCACTAGCCCAGTAAGTAATTCAAAATTTTGAAAAAAAAAATTTTGGATCTGAAATATACAAAGTAATCAATAACCCACAAATATAGTAATCTGTGAAAAACAGAATTTAACAAATTTTCGAATAACAGAATATATCTCCAAATTCACTATAGATGTCAGAGTTCATTTATTTACCCTCAGTGGCCCAAGCTAGAATAACATAGATCATTTATTTACTCTTGGTGACTTGAGACTGAGTATCAAAAGCAGTTATTATTTCATCAACGGATTGGTGTGAAACTACAACCTCAATTTTCTCAAAAATTCTTGTTGACAAGATCAGTGTTTAACTCCCACAGACAGGGTTGAGCATAGCTTATTTGGAGACAAAGATATTCAAATGCCAAAATAAATACCAAACTAAAATTCAGAGTTGTCCAAAGGTTCCTCATACAAGCAATAATACGAAAATCTCATAATCCCGCTTTAGGGAGAAATAAACCAACCATAACAAAAATATCATTAAATATAAAGATATAATAATAGTTATATAAAGTAGAAAATACCCACTTGACAAATAATCAACAATTCTAATAAAAAAATATAATAAGGAAGGATAAGTACATACTTAATGGCAATGGAAACAAATCAATGTCCATATATATACATATATAATCAGGTAAATATAGAAAGTTTATTTTTCTAGATAATCCGACAGTAAATGGATAAATAGATAATTATTTAACAAAAGCATAAATTATATAAATAATTATCAATTTATAAAAGTCCATTGAACATGAATAAAAGATAAAATTTTCAAGTCCAAAAATATACAAGATAAATAGTTAAATAACATAATAAACAATTAAGGAAAACTAAAAATTTAGGTATTTAAAAGAAATACGACAAGGTACGACGGCTTACTTACATGGTATTAGTCTAAATCCAAACTGAGTTCCAAGACCACTCCTTAAAAAGACCCTAAATCCCAAGAATGAGCAACAATAAAAACAACCAAAGAATGAATACTTATATATGAATGAGTACATGCATTAACTAGAAATAAAATTAGTCTCAATACCTATGAATGCACTGGGAAGAAAACCAATTATCAATTAAAGGTTGTAGAAACAATTCCACCAGCTTCTTAATGTATGTACAACTAGGCATACAAGGTAGCAATTTCAAAGTGTAAAGATTTGCATAAGTGCATAATCATGCACACGTAAGGGTTGCAAAACAAATATTTAATATGATCATATTCACAAAAAAGGTTGATGGTTAACACAAGATTAAAAGAGTAGGGCAAGCATACACATATGTATATATATATACACCTTTCTACAGAAAGATAATGCCTAGAGTGCTTCTATATGTGTCAACAATAGGTTTCTAATCAGTCACATAAACCTCTCACCTAAAATACAATACAAACTTATATATACAAATTGCAAGCCATGATAAGTGTAGATGGTGGTAGAACCTGATGATAATATATACATAAATTTATATATATACAACAACTTTAAACTGAAAAAATGATATAAATGTACATATATATCTAACATTTTATACAAAGCTCATTTGAGCACAAAGTTCAAAATGAATATATATATATATATATGAAAGGGAAAAAACATCAAGACTATAGATGCTTAGTAAAAATCATTATACATAATGTGTACATAATTACATACCTCAGGGTCATCTTGAAAACAATGGTTTCAAAGGCTAAACATACTTAATTATACTCAAAGTCACAATCCAAAAGCATAAGCATATATACTAATACATGCTAGCTAAGTAATTACGGGGCATTCATTTCAAGATTTATGAATGTCGCTATAGTTTCCCATGCATGAATCTAATACATACATATATATAACCATAGACATACTTACATGTCTATATATATATCATAGATAACTAACAAACTCACCACCATTTTAGCAAGTATAGCACTTCAAGCGATGCATTAGAAACTGAAAATGGCAAGGAATTGATTCTAAAGCTAGGTTACAACAAATGGAGAAGCAAGTTGGGTGAGCATATCACCCAAGGATTTTAGGAATAAGAAAACATAACTAATAACTGATATGCTAGGTTCACAAGGACACAATAGCACACTACAACAAGAGAAAAGCTAAGGAATTTTCAGTAGAATCTTTAGAGGGCTTAAGATCATCTAGGATCACTTACCTTACACCCTCGAGAAAGATCAACAATACAACTCCGCCCGGCATCATTATCAATTCTCGACGAACAACAGTAATCTGGTGAGTCCAAGGTCTTGGTTCTTCTCAAGAGTGAGGTGGAGACAAGTACGGGAAACAAGGATGTGAAAAGCTACGGATTGCCAAGAATTAAAGGTTCACAATTTTGCATGGGGTTAAGGGAAAGTGAAGATAAAATCAGCATCTTAAGCTCTCAATTAACAAGTATTCACAGTACTGAAGGCGAGGTCGACACACTCCCCGCTCACCCTATGTATAAGTGAAAAATTCCCTTGATCATGGATACCTCATAGAATGTTTCCCAAGAATCCCATGGAAGCGTTCAACTAGATTGGGAGAAGTATCATAGAAGTTTAAGAAAGATAAGTCAAGAAAAAAGCTCTAGAGAAATCATGTGAAAATGTGGATTGCTATTTACTACTTTAGTTGTTTAAGTCATTCTTCTTGTAAATTATAAATGGAAACATTCTTTGTTATTAAGAGATACATGGGAGACAACACCACAGAAATCCCATTAATTATAAGATTGTAACAAAGAAAAATATAACTTGCCACACATCAACCAATGAATGTTGTATTGAAAAACACATGCACATTCAAGATTGCATAGCACATCATTAGCCAATAGTGACATATCCAAATTAAAAAGAAAAAAAAATCACACAATTTAAGTTGCATGATACTAAAACATCAACAAATAAATAAATAAAGTAAAAGAAAATTAGCAACAAAATGTTCTAGTTATTGTGTTGAAAGTAAAAAAAAATCAAATTTAAAGAAGAGAAAAATAAAAGAAAACAAAACTTAATGATTTTGCAATATCTTGAATTTGTATTAGTAGAAAACTCAAGAAAAAAAAGGAATGAGACCCATGAAATGAAAGAAAATACACGTACTTGAAATGCTTCCCAAATGGCCATCATCTTTGATCTCAAGATATAACAAGCAAAAATATCATAGTACATGATCATTTCACCACTAACAATAATCTAAAAAATCAATTCAACTATTGATTAGGTTTCTTTCAAGTGCCAAATCAAATTTATGGGAGATTGCCCTCCTAAGAGCGACTGCTGAGCTTTTTGCCCGCTCACCACCAATTCGAGATGACACTATAAATAAACTCAATGGAAACCAATCTCAAACCCAGCATAAAGCAACACCCAATACTTACCCAGCATAAAGCAACACCCAACACTCACCCAGCATAAAGTGGTCTAGAAACCTCTCCAAGCCTTCGCCATGGCCATGGCTAGGTCTGGAGACATCAAAGTACTCATGCCCTTGACGTTGACCCATCGATTCACCGGTTAGTGACTCCGGCTACCCGATCAATATCCAGTCAGGACTCTACTCTCCCACCTGAACTGGCCGTCATAGTAATTAGCCTGTCTACCACACCAACCAAATGAAAATAGATGAGGTTATTTTATAGATCTACAATGTAACACACAAACATCTTCAATTCAGCTCAAAATATTTCTAAAGTTCTTGTTTTTCTTGTAGCCAAGAAGAGTTTTGAGAAATATTCAATGATTCATTTTTTAGCATGCTTATGTATATGATAAAAAAATTCTTCTCACAAACCAAATGATTTCTAATAAAATTTCTAGAAATGTTTATGGGGAAATTATTCTAAACTACCATGTGGTTTGCTTCTTTCTCAATTTGGTACCTGTGGTTTGACTGTTAACACTTTAGTAACCTATGGTTTTAGCCGTTTGCAAAAAGATGCCAAAACACTTAACCCCTTTTATCTTGATGACGCGGCATTCAAAAACACATGAATTTACCTTTTTACCCTTATATGTTTATTATTTAAAAACACAAGATTTGTTCTGAAAGGTTTATTATTTAAAACTATAAGGGTAAAAAAATAAATTTATATGCTTTTAAATGCCTTGTCAGCAAGAATTAATGAGGTTAAATGTTTTGGCATTTGTTTTTCAAACAGTTAAAACCATAGGATACTAAAGTGTTAACAATCAAACCATAGGTACCGAATTGAGAAAGAGGCAAACCATAGGGTAGTTTAGAATAATTTCCCCAATATTTATTTATTATCTTCTAGAAATTATGGCCAAGTAGACCTCCTCCTTATCTCCACTCTTCTCAAGGCTCAAGAAGACTCCTTAGGAGCCAGAGTCCATAGGATTTCCTTACATTTTTTTCCCATTCATAAGGTGAATCTTGATGCTCTAACACGCTCTCCTACTCAGCTATACTTAACTCAAAAGTGCACTAATTTCTCAATTAATATAAAAAGTAAATAAAGTGTTGATCTCATAGGGACTATGAATACTAGTATTAACCATTCTTATATTATCTAGCATATAAAATAATGATGAATCCAAGAATTAAACTAAAGAAAGATATATCAACTATCACTAAGGGAGCTAGAAATTACCTAGAAGATAATCAATCATTGAAGTTCGTTTCCCAGATTTCGAATTCTCTTAGGATTTTGAGCACAACAAAACTTCTATATTAATAGGAATTTTGAGTCTAAAAGATTGTGAAGATTCCTAAATTATGTTGATAACTTTCATAAGTCTATCAACAATTAATTCCATATGAAGATAGATTGAAATTTCTTTCTAATCTAATCCCACTATGATTACATTAAATTTTTTGTGAATCACACTATTAGGTTTGATCATAATTCGAAGGATTTGTGACAACCTATCTCTAATCGCACCTACAACTCCTTTCAACTATAGAACATCTAAATGCATGAAGATTATTTAATTTCAATCACACAAATCAAACATGAATTAAAGCTCTCGCTTTATAGAATTTATGGCAAGAAAGAACATATAATTGAATCTCAATAAAATTTTACATAAAACTAATACCCAAGAAGTCAAATTGTAAAATACATCCTAATGTTCATTGATATCCAAATACCCAAGTATGTTTAATTCCTCACCATGGAAGAATACTATACACATCTAAATTAAAGAAAGAACAAGAAAATAATTGAAACATGACAAACTCCCTTAAGTTTCACAGTCTTCTTTAATTGATGGAATCCTCTTGGTGGAAACTTAACCCTTACCCTTTAGTCAATGAATGATCTCTCAATTTCACCACTAAGGATCTCTCCTTTGTAGCACAATTCAAATCATCTCCCAAAATAGTCTCTAGGAATTTCTCTAAAAAGAAAAAGTCTCCCTTTATCCTCACATAATTGCCTTTTATAGTCACAAATATAAGGCAGAATACAAGATCAACACCGCCATGTACTTTGCTATGTTCTGGAGTAAAACTCTTAATAAAATACATGGGTGCATAAGTCATCCTCCTTAGTGTGTTAAAGAACACAAATAGGAACATGGCCGTGTTCACACCTATGTATCTTTGCTGATGAATTTCATGCTTCAACTCTTTTCTGTGTGCTTAAGATTAGGTACTAGGGCCTACACGATAGTTAATACCATCATGTATTTACCCGCATAGCTCTGTGAATCTTTAATACTTGATCAAAATATCTTCCAATTGCTCCAAATTCAGTTCTTTTGCTCTAAACATTCAAATTATGGAATGAATATGAAATAGAATTAAATTGGGTACCATAAGCAATTGGAATCATCAAAAGAACAAGCAAGGTACTTTAAATAATGATTTGAAAAATATGTATAATTAAGCATTTATCAAATCTCTCAAGACCAAATCATATCCACCCTTTACTAGATTTAAAGAAGTGGATAACCAGAGCTCACACGACCTTTATATCTCTACCCTTTTTAGGGTTTAAAAAGATTACTTGTAGTGTCGGTCATCTCAACCCTTTTCAATGTTTAAAAAGATAAGGTTGTTAGAGATCACATGACCTCTATCTTTCTCAAGGTCCAAGATTTGAAGGCTTTGCAGGATAAGGTCAATATGAATCTTTTACTTTACCTTAGCATCTTTGTAGGAAGTCAACTTCAAAACTACTTTAAGTAGAGCCTTTATGCACACCTCCAGTCCTTATAGGCAATGTGTCTTTTATTTCGGGTTCATTATACTTAACTCTCGACTCTGTCTAAGGGAGGACTCCAGAAAGTGGAATTGTAATTATTATGAGCAGAGATATTCTCAATCTTAGAAAGAATTAAGATAGAAGAAGTGTGGAAAGAAGAAGCTGAATAGAAGAGTCATAAAGAATAAAAGGTTACTTTGTAGGAGTGGGAAAAAAATATATGAAGTTGCTTAGGAAGAATTATTTTTACTTGATATAGTGAAAAAGGCAAATAAAAGAGATAATGTACCAAGCAAAAAGATTAAGGACTAATTGCCTATTGAGAATAGAAAGGCTTCAACTCCTATGGTAGAAATGAGAGAGAAATAAGAAGGGGAATTTGGGGCCTTAGCTCAATATATGTCTATTTATGGGGAACATCAATGGAGGGGATTCCTCTAAGATGATCAATTGAGATTCTATGGCTCGGATAGTCATCTTGATAGATAATTCGATTGATGTGGTAAATGTGAACTACCTTTCAAAAAATTCATACCCTATCCAACCTTTTTTCTATTTTAATCATTATGATTTAGTGGAAAACATATCATAATTCAAAACATAAAACCATTAATGAATGTGGTTAATTAGCTATCCCCACAAACTTACAATAGTTTTCACTACTTGATCTCACTCATAGGAAGCTTTTTAAATGTAAGGTTAGTTAGATAAATATGATTACGACATAAAAATTAGAGAGCTCCTTTGGTATAATCATACTCTCAATTAAGTTTGAAGTTACTAACCCATCCCAAGCTTGATTTAAGCAAGATTAGAAAGTTATGACCAGAAGGTATGGAAAAAAGTATCGATATTATCGATTTGACATGTGGCATAATCTAAACCGTTAGGTCCAAAAATGAATGATTGACCATCCAACCAAGCAAAAAAGAATATGCAAATCAATAAGGTCTAATACATCATAATCATAATCATAATCTATAAAGGGGTTTTGAACATACGAATAAAGTAAATTGTAATGGAAATTAAGAACAAACAATTTGAATCTCTCCATTATCTATAAATTCCTAGTTTGATTACGACATCAAAAAGTTCCCACCAAGCTCTAGCCCTAGGAGTGCCCTCACTATCTTCCCTCTCTTCTTTTAGTTAATAGGAAGCAAACCCAACCACTATCAACATCAAAATCATCATTGCTATTATAATCATTATTTTCATCATTCTATTTGACTTACTAACATGATCTGCTTTGTTCCTTAAAAAAAATGACTTATTTTTCTCATCAACAATATGTGTTAGATATTAATTAAAGTAAATCTATTCAAACCAAACAACATTTCTAAATTCACACCCCAAATGATATGGATGCCACAAGATATCCATGTCATTCTCTCTTAATCTATATCTTAAAAAAACCTTAATTCTTATCGCAACAACAACAACAACAACAACAACAACAACAACAACAACAACAACAACAACAGTAGGTAACACATGACATAATGATGCTTGCCTCCATGCGCAGAGCCCAACTTCTCCACTTGTGCTTCACTTCACTCATTCTCTCAACCATGGCTGAGGACTCTGATGTCTGCTACCATCTCTGTATTGGCAATTCCCTCACTTCCCCTTTTTCTTCTCTCTCTTGGAACTTTGCCAACTCCTTGTCCAGCTTCGTCTAATTTTTCACTAGCATCTCCTTCTGGAAAGACTAATAGAAAATAGATGTCCTCCCTTTTCCCCCCTCCAAGTTCCTTTCTGCCTTGATTATGCTTTGTAATAAAATCATTATAAGTTTCTTTCATAAGTTTTTGCAAATTTTTTTACTTTTGATAATTTTTTCTAGAAAGATTCCAAGCCTTTCTTCTCTTTCTTTTTGCCCTTTTCCAATAAATATTTTGTACTCTACACATTCTTTTTTTATTTGTTGCATTTTGCTTCTCAATTCATGTTCTTCTTTAATCCACCATTCTAATTCTCCTTCAAGAGTTTTGATTCCCCTTTCTTGTTCAACAAAATGATCCACCGTTTGTGCCCTGAGTTGGAAGGGTACAAGGTATTGATATGATGGGGAGGAGTTAACACCAAAGACATGTTCATTTGTTTTCATGAAGTAAGTATTGAGGGTTTGCATGACATGTAAAAAGTGAGAAGGATTATTTTTGGAGACCCAAAAATTGTCAAGAAGTAAATGTTGTTGTATAGTAAGATAGTGAGGTGTTCGAAATCTTAGGTTGGAGTTGGCAGGACACATTGTGAGTTTAAGTGTAGGTTCTAATGGAAGACCGGTATGACCATCCTCCATCTATTAAAAGTATATTACTTGTTAAGATGTAATTGCTTTAATGCTATATGTCTACATCTATATCATGATAGTACTACATGTACTATATGTCTACATCTTTATCGTAGCTCTATTTAGTATCTCATATCCTATGCCAAAGTTATGGTTGTATTGTGCTTTGTAGTTTTTTCAATCATTCTACTTAACTTATCTGACACTAAGTTATCTACTCCTTTGATATGTTCTATATTCACATAAAATCCATTTCCTACAATATAGTCTACAAATGTTAAACATATGTTTGTAGATAATTTATTTTCTTACTTTTTATAGTAATAAGATACAATTGTTTGATAATCAATTCATAAAGTAAATTCTTTCAAAGAAATAGTAGATAGTTTAAATTTATTCTAATGCATTAATAGCTGCTAATATTTCCTCATTAGTACTTAATATAAAGTACCATAAGTTCCACTATCAAATCTACTAATTTTTTCTTGGTATAATACTAGTTTAGTCACTCTATTATTTAGAAATGGCCCTTTAGTCCCCCTATTATTTTTCACCCTCAGGAAGTTCCTCTATTATCCAGTTTGAAAAAAAGTCCCTCCTCCTAACGCCCGTCTGATTTTCCATCTGTGAGATTGACATGGCATTTTTCAAGATTAAAAAAACCAGGTATAATATCCAGTGTAGTCCCTCTATTATTTCAAAATGGCCATTTAATCCCCTTATTATTTTTCACGCTTAAGAAGTCCCTCTATTATCCAGTTTAGAAAAAAAAAAAGTTCCTCCTCTTCTTTTTTTTCAAACTGGATAATAGAGGGATTTCCTAATGGCAAAAAATGATAGGGGACTAAAGGGCCATTTCAAAATAATAGAGGGATTAAACTAGGCATTATACTTTAATTTTTTTAATCATGAAAAATACCACGTCAGTCTCGCAAAATGGTGAATCAGATGGGCATTAGGAGGAGGGACTTCTTTTTTCCAAACTGGATAATATAAGGACTTCTTGAGGGTGAAATAAAAATAATAGGGGGACTAAAGAGTCTTTCCGAATTAATAGAGTGATTAAACTGGGTGTTTATGTGATTTAAACTTTAACACTGCTCCCCAACCTCCAATTCTTCTATTAGATTCAGTAATTAAATTAGCATTTAGAAGTGCTACTTCAATGGGTTTAATTTTCTGACTATACCTTTAATTATTTGGACTAACTTAATATTATGATTATTAAATTTTCTTTCTCCAGTTTGTTTAGTCTTATTATATAAAGGTCTACTAGTTGACTAAGATCAGGTATAAAATGTGTAGCTTAATTTAGCTTTCCAAAAAATGATTGTATTGGTTTACGTCCTTCTAATTTATCAAGTATGTCTAAAACACTAGTAGCAATATGGTTTTGTAACTATGTTTGTCCTTGTCCTAGTATTACTCCCAAAGGTTTTACTATTCTTCAGCCTATTTTCATTTTTTATTTTCTAATAATACTAGTCCATTTTGTTGGAATTTATTAAAGAAAGCAATTAAAGGTGTAACATGTTCTTTAATTGATTTGTTAAACACAAGAATATCATCAATATATGTGACTATAAAATCATCATTTCAAAATATGTCATTAATCTTTCGTCGGAATATTTGTGGGGCATTTTTCAGTCCAAAAGGCTTCACTTACCATTCATAATATCCATTATGGGTGATAGATGATGTCAATTTTCTACTTTCTTCTGCCAATTCGACTTGCTAGAATCCACTTTGTAAGTCAAATTTACTATATATATTAATCTTATTTATTAAAGCTTCTTTATTTGGAAGAGGGTATTTGTCTTCTTATATGTCACAATTTAATATTTTATTGTTAAAAACCATTCTGCTCTTTCCTCGTATAATTTCACTAGGTTTATTGAAAATAAATGCTCTAGTTCTCTGAGGACTCTATGTTTCTTCTATAATCCCTAGTTGTTTTAGTTTATAGATTTGTTTATCAAATTCAATCTATTCATAATGTGGTATTTTGACTTTCTCCTAATTTCTTTTCTTGCTTCCGACCAGTCTTCTCGCGTGTATCTTTTGTGTGTAAGTTCTCTTGAGTGTTGCTTTGTGTTAAGACCCAAGTTGGGGTCATTTGTAGGCTATACGGGTGTGGGAAACCCTTAAGAACTTAGGGCATGGCTGTAAGCCATGCGAGCAACCATGCGAGTGCATGGAAGCCCAGATGGGGCAAGGTTGTGAGCCTTGCGTCCTACCAAGAACCCACATGGATGCCCACAATGATTTTCCTGGGAGCCTTGTAGCCTCCCTTGAGGCCACAAGGACCCCCAACCTTAGGTTTATAAAGAACCCTCTTTCCTTAGATTCTTCATTCCCTTTCAAGCACTCTTCCTTCCCCACACCTCTCCTCCTCTAGATCTCATTCTCTTCTCCCCAAAATTCCCATCTCTTGCCTCTAGTTCAAGAAGAAAACTTGGAGAGGTTGGATCTTCTTCTCCTCTTGTGAGGATTATCCCTTGAGCTTGGAGCTTGAAGGCAAGCTTCTTCCTTTCTCCTTTCCATTTCTTGTGATGAGTTCTTTGGGTGATATTGGTGGAAAATCCTAGTGTTTGTTTGAGATTTAAGTGTGGAAAAATTGTAGGGTTCTATTCCTTCCATTTTAATGAAGATTGAGAGAGATCTCTTCATCCTTTAAGCTTGGGTTACTGTATTACAGAACCAACTTAGGTTTTCTTTGCCAATTTTCTTGGCTTTGAGTGTTGGTTAAGATTGATTCTTGTAGGATCTTTGAGAGGAGGTGCTTAGTAAACCCTAGATGCATGTTTTCGATCTTGAGGAGTTTTCTTGATCCTTGTGATGAGTGATCTTTGGCTTTAATGCATTGTTAACTTGGTTTGTTCTAGAAAGCGAGGCATCGGCCAAGGTAAAGGACTGGTGGAGAACTAATATTAGAGTTGGGTGACTCGCCAAGTTTGTGAGTGGAATTGTTGATTTCACATACTATAATATCATGCATGTTTTACTATATTTGGTTTTCATTTCCTTTGAATGATACTTTATATTGTTAAAAGCTTCTTGAATATTGATCATGACTCTTGAAATCATCATTTTGATCTTAAATGAGTTTATTTAAAACATTGCAAGTATGTATTACTTATGTTTGAAAACTTTGTTCTTGAAATGTATATTCAAGGATTGATGGAAAATGATGTTTTCTTGGAAGAAAAGGTATTGTTTAATGATGAAATGACATTTACTGGAGTTGATATGTTTAAATTATTCACTCTTGGAGCAAGAATTTTTATGTGAAAAATTATGAAATCATGATGAGATTTCCACATTTTATGATGATTTATATATTGGGCCTGCGGGCAATGTTATGCTTATTGGTTTTGATGGTGATATGGAGCGAAGCTCCGGTACTTATTGCATTAAGAAAGTGTCCATGGGCCAACCTAGTCGGGTGGCATGGAGGACTCTATTATAATTCACTCTTTTAGGAGGCGTGTAGAGAACCTAAAAGGTATGCAGTGTTGGGGTGCCTGGAGTCACCACATTGGTATCCCAACAACCAATGCCAAGAGACGCGTATCTTGGCGGCTCCAAACCTAACTGCGGCCACGGTTAGCAATGGAGGGTTTTTGAGGCTATCTATCACATTCATGGTTGTTGACATGATTCTTTTCATAAAACATTGATTTTTTGAGCTGTTGAAAGGAATGAATGGTTATTGAACCTTGTTTTGAACCATTTTATGTTTTAAAATGTCTTTAATGGTGTAAATTGTTCTTTGTAAACAAGAGTTTACTCTATACTTGGTATTTTCACACTTCTATGTATCGGTAAACTCTTAAACATTTCTATTGATATATTATTTGTATTTTGAAATGTATGACTTTATAAATCGATGTTAATCCCCTCGCTGAGTAACCAAATTACTCACCTTCTCTTTCCTCTTCCCACATGATAGTATAGCGTAGCAGTGTAGACTAGTCGTGCTTGGTAAGAGTTTATTTTCAGTGCATATACTCTAAGTTTGTGTATGTATATTTCCAGTCCATGGCATGTATTAATGGGATCCATTACCCATGTGCCGTGCGGGGCCCACGGGTCAGGATGTGACACATAAAGGGTTGCTTTAATAACTGGACATGTTATTCTAAGGTCTAGATTTAAAATTTCTAATACACATTTTTCCTTGATTCAATATATGTATTTTATTAGATTTTCTCCTATTGTATCGTCTTGTCTCATTTTTTTCTAAGATTGGTTCAAATTTTTGTTTTAATGGTTGGGTTGTTCTACTACTTTGTTCAGTAGTCGTTAATGTTGTTGTATTGCTGCTTAGGTTATTTGTAGTTGATGTTGTCCTTGTTCGAATACTTTCTCTGGACTTACTATTAATTATAATTCAACTTAATTGATTTCTTCTAGTTGTCTTAAAATATCGTGGTATTCTTTTTTTTTATGGGTCATATGCAGCTTTCTATGCCCTAATCTTGTTTAAACTTCAAGTTTCACAATTTTCTATTTTTGTACTAATTTTGTAGGATAATCATCATATTTATATCTACATTGCATTAAAAAACCTGCATCATCTATATATGTTGGTAGTTGTTCAAAATCTACTCACCAAACATAATCAGTGTATTTATTATTAATCAAGGCTTCCATTAGTTGTCTTGTTCTTCACTAAGATCGCTAAGGCATTATTTTTTTTCATAATCAGTCAATCTTAAACTCAGTCTACCGCTATTATGTTCATAATATTCTATTTTTTTAGTATAAGAAGTTTTTTTTTAATCTAATAAGGTGAAGTTCCATTCCTTCTGCGCTAGTAGTTTTGAATTAAATATTTATCTGGGATTGGGTTATTTCCTTGGCTTCCCAATATGTCACTTATTCTATTGGTTTTTAAAGTATATCTAATTTTATTGTTCTTATCAAGTTCCCTATTAATGTTTTTGTAATTAATAGATTTGATTCAATTACTACAATATTATAACCTTTTGACTTAATAATAATATTTATTTGTTTATATAATGTGCTTTAAAGGTACTCAATAATTTGGTGTGTGATAAGTTAATTCTATATTATTCATATACACCTCTATAACTGTCATTATGGCTTTGGACATTGATGCCATATGTCTAGTGTCTACTTAGCTAATTAACACCTTTGGTCCTAATCCTTTTCTATGCATTCCTATCAATCTTATTAATAATAATCTTAAGTGCACAGCCGTAACTCCTTATTATAATAATTTTCTTTAGGATATTTTTGTTATTAAATCTAAGACTACATGGGTGCCATCATTCGGATTACACACTTCTACTTCATCATAATGCTCATATATCTTATTATCAAAATCAAAACTACTATGTCTATATAACTGTTCTTTTGCTACAAGTTGGACATTCTTATTCCTAATTTGTTCTATTTGTTGTTCAGGAGGGAGAAACATTTCTACATTTCAAATGTCTCTCAGAGTTCTAATGATAAGTCTCCTAGCATTATCTATGTTTTGAATAATTTGTCTATTAGCCAGTAAACATAATAAGATTATATTGATTAAAGCTCTTCTTTTAATTCTTTTCTCCAGTCTATCAGACTCTAAATATTAAATTGATGCCATCTATCAAATAGTATGTATAATTAAGAAGTTTTATTTATTTTTGTTTCTTAAGTCTATCCTAACGTTGTTTTCTTTTTCAAATATTTTCTTGGACTTTTCCTAACCATTCTAATCTTCTTTCTTTTATTTTATTTTCTAGTTTATGTTCTTTATATTGTCTTGTCCATATCTTCTAATAATCATCTAATATTCTATCTAAATATTAAAAATCATCACAATCCAATAGTTCTTTCATATTTGTGTGTCTTTCAATAATCTTTTGGGGAATCCTACTCTATATTTAGATGATTGTTCTAATTCTTCTTTGGTGCAGACTACGGAGGAAGAAACATGTTTCTTGGTTTCTCTTATATTTTTTAATAGTTAGATTTTTAATATGTTCACAAAGTTTGGCTATGTTACTAGTCATTCCATTGTGCTTTTGCTTTTCTATCTTTAAATGTTCTAAACTATTTTTGATATAGTCTGAGTTTGGTAAAATAGTTTCCATCTTTGCAAGTTGGTTTTCCATGATCGATAATTTTCTATTTATTAGATGTAGGTTTTTCATAATTTTATCCTCCATAGTATATATTATTCTTTTTTAACTAATAAAAGTGTAGGAAAATCTCTTATAAACAACAAGATCCCTTCATCTTCATGTAAGATAATATTTATTCCTTTTAACATATTGTTTCTCTATGGGATAAACTAAGGCCTCTTCCCTTCTCATCAGATAGGTTAAACTAAGTTCAACTTTGAATGAATCTTAAAGGTTTCAATTGGGTCACTTTTAGACACTTCTTCCCTTGAACAAACATCTAGCCTCACACCGGGTACTTCTTGGTCTCGTAGGAGTAAATATCATCCTAACTGAATACAACAAGAGGGATACTGTTAAGGATCTACCCCTAATAGCGCATGTAAGTAAGTTAATTCCTTTATATTCGAAACAATGGCTTTAATACTAGTAATGGGGAAAGTGCTTTCCAAGTTGAAATTCATGTGTTCTCCAAGGATATGCCCCTAGTACTTGAACAATAGATTTTAACTTTTGGGGTCTTTTTGAATGTAGAATAGACACTCTCAAAAAAAATATGATACATCATCATAATCCTCAAAATCAAGCTCTGTAATACTAGAAGGCTGAGGTGAGCATGTCAAAGATTGTTCACACTTAAGACGCAATTTGCTTTTCATACTTCTGTATGTTCAATTTAACATTTGCATTTACTTCTCCCACAAAATGGGTCTTACAAGTGTTTTGCAACAATATTTTTCAAATTTCAAACTTCTTTAGTAAAAGTCAAGGGAGGAGTGTTTGTTCTATCCCATGTAAACATCATCCATTCATCGGTAGATAGCTCTAGATCATAGATAATCTTAGAAACTAAATTAATCTTAGTGCCAATCTTGATGTCTTTCATCTGACACAAAATTAGATACCATAGATGTGCATGAAAGATGCAATAACCAACTCTTGAGTTGTTGTAAAATATCCTTTCCATAACTCATAAGAACATAATCAGCTGAAGTTTGGTAAGGATTAGCATCATGCCCTTTTCCCTTCAAATAACGCTTGCATGGACTTATTAATCAAAACCTAATAACCCTAATCTAATGTATAGGGCTTGACACTATTTTAACCATAATAATTAACCTCCAAAATAGGTTAATAAATAACCTCCAAAGAAGCTAAGATACCTACTCATACATACATACTACTCATACATACCTTTAGGCATACATACCACTCATACATATCTTTAGACATGCACTCTTACATATGTATGTACATACCTATCACCCACACACAAAAAACCCTCACCCACACACAAAAGTGGCCAAGAAATGGCTGACAAACAAGGCTTCCATGAGATTGATAATGTTTTGTTCCGATATGGAGGGGTAAAGGCCCTCTAGGGCTTCTCTTCTCTGAAATCATGTAGTTTTAGTATGAAGTTTTTATTTCTCTTTACATGTTTTATGAATATATGTTTTTATTTTCACTTAGCAAGAGCTTCATAAATCTTGTGCTTTATCAAGTAACATGGCTCTTTTTAAGACAAAATGAACTATTGATTATTTCTCTCTGAGGATAGGTAGTGAGTGGCCGTTTGAAGGGCAGGGACCCGTGTTAAGGCTTTGTGACAGAAAGTAATAGAGAATAATCATTTACTAGTCTATTTTCTTTAGAGTGAATCTCTATGATGCTTGGTCCCTAAGACAGCTGCAATACTGTTGATCTTATATCAAAATAATGGGAATTAAGATTTATTGAAGTAAAGACTAAAAAGAAAACTAAGCGTGTATTCTTTTCTTGTATAATTGGAAATAATATTAAAACTTGATATCAAAACTATGTTGGAGAAGAAAGAGTGGTCCTTATCATAAAAATTTGAGAGTCTCCAACAACCTGTAAGAGTTCTTTAAGTTTGGTAAAAAAAAAATTAGAAAGCAAATTATTAAATAATAGATGGCTAAAATTTATAGATTACATAACAGGTAATGGGTTCCAAGTCACAATAGAACATATAAAAGGAAATCATAATTTTTTTAGCAGATAAATTGTCAAGAATAATTAGAGAAACCACTTGGTTTGTCCGTATGCGTTGACAAAAACGGGGATTACAAACCAAGTAATCTAAAAGTAAGAGAGAATAATAATTTACTAGTCTTGTTTTCTTTAGAGTGAATCTCTATGATGCTTGGTCCCTAAGACAGCTGAAATACTGCTGATCTTATATCAAGATAATGGAGACAAATTTCTTTTTTTTCAAAGTTAATTTTTTGGGTAAATAACCTAAATAGTTCATTACATTTTCCTGAGTTTCTATTTTGATCACCCAATTTTAAAAAGTAAAATTTATAGATGTGCAAATGTTGTTTATAAATGTGCAAATGGGATTTTACGATGAGGATTGAATTGGAACTATTGCTAATTTTGATCCAACAGTTGATCAATACACATTTATAGATTTGTTATCTATGGATATCCATAAAAAATTTGCCCATATATATATAGGGTAAATTTTTTGGTAGGGTACCCAACTATGGTGAATTATCACTTTGGGGTCCAAACTTTGATTTGTATCAAAATGGTGTCTCAGCTTTAATTCCGTTTCACTAGTCAGTCACTAAAAAATTTCCGGCTTGTTTCATCCGACTTGGACGCAGGAAAGCCGTTGTCAACGCTTATTTCCTATGCCATATGCGCGTTGGTGATGCCACGTCATTTTAAGTGTGTCACGTGTGTAACCCTATCCCCATGTCAGCACACCAACATTGCCACCAAAGCCCCTTTTGATTTCTCTAACCTCTGTCTTTATTCTCAAGAGAAGAGGAGAGAAAGGGCAAGCAAGTCTAAGGTTAATCTTCAACCTAGCGAAGGAGAGCTCGAGGTTGGTGTTAGAGAACGAAACCGCGGTGACAGGCAAGCTAGCAGAAGAGATGGCAGTTAATTGGGAGAGAAGACAAGAGGGGGAGGAAGCCACTGAATACTGTAAGTGCTCATATTCTTAAACCCTATCACTCATGGCAACATTATTAGTTTTTGAAAGTGAAGTTCGGGTCCACAGTTGGATTTTTCTTGATGCCCCGAGTTTATTCATTTATGCCCTGATTTTTCTTGATGCTCGGATTTTTATTTCTTTTATGTTTCTTTAATTTATATCCTTATGTGTCAAGTTAATGGTAGCCACTCAAACCATTACATTTTCAAAGCAAAAAATGCACACACATGCTTATATAGTTCTTCTCAGGTAGTTTTTCTCACATGAAAAGGAAAGTACCTCCCTAGGAATTTTGACTTGTACATTGACATAAGATCATCTATTCTTAATTCATTGGGTAATAAGACATTTACTGGCTCACTTGTTAAAAGAATAGAAATCAAAATAACCATGAGATATAAGACATTTACTGGCTCACTTGTTAAAACTGGCAAGGCAGTGAATATTTATCATATGTAAGCAAGAATTTTTTACTACTTACAAGTTCATGAAACCCTCAAGGGTATACATGAAACAAAAAATTGTTGTAGACAATCAGCACAAACACTTCGGCATCTCTAAACAGACAGTTAAATTAATTCTTCTAAAAATGAAAGCAATAGTAAATCCATTCATAATTATGTCAAGCCAATATCTATTTCACACAATCAAAAAATACATTAATCTCAAACACCAGGTTAGATGTGTAAAGAACCTCCCAAGAGAGAATGTAAAGGATCACTCATGATAATAAATGCTACTAGACGATAATCAAACATCAACACATCAGTGGGCACCATAATTGGAATCAATTTGTTTACCGGTGATGCATTATCTGCAAGTGTATGGATTGTCAGAAGTAATACAGTGGTACCCCGTGAGGGGTAGGGTTGTTGAAGCACAAGGACAGGACTTAAAGTACTAATTCTTCTTCTGATCTCTAATTAAGCAAGAATTGGGTTTGGTTTAAAGAAGAAAAATAAAACAAGTAAAGAAAAGAGCAAATGGAATTATAAGGCAGATTAGGATCGAGGTTTCAACAACAAGAAAGCAATGCCCCGGGATGATTCCTATGAGCTATAGTATGCTAACTTACTTCTAATTCGTACATGGTACATCCCATGGTTCTTGTGTGTGCTCAAAAGCAATGTCACATCAAGTTTTGTAATCACATAAGGCAACTCCAACTATGGCAATCCACACACCAAGTTTTACCTAAGCAACTGTGCAAATCAAACACATCAAATTATGCAACACAAGATTTAACACAAGAAACCAATATAACTCGATAGACAATTAAAAGCAAGTATTCAAAGCATACAAAGCATCATAGTTCAACATCTTGGCGCACTGTGGGTGGTTAGCCCCTCATGGATGGGTACAACATAGAAGAAACATATAAAGATCTAAGTAAAGAAGACATGACTCCCTCATTCTCAAGATATTCTTCCTCGTTGAGCTTCCTTAATGCTAACCCCACTTCCCTTGTGCCTCTGACTCATACTTGATCCACTTAGAGGATGTGGTGAAGCTTAATCTTTGACCTTATCCAAGTCTACCCGGTGGAGAAGAAAATCCTCGAACAAAGATGAGGTTGAAACCCTAGAAAGCTGGAGTTAAAAGGCTAATTTCGGGCTCAACATAGTCTAAGCACGGTTGTGCTTGGACCGTGCATCTCGTTGAGATTTCTGAGTGAATCGGCTAAGTGTTCGCCTAGTAAAATCACGGGGAGGAGCACGGTCGTGCTCTGCCCGTGCTTTGCCTGTGCATGACCATGCTAGGAGCATCCCGAGTGCACTTCCCTTGTTGGGCAGAAACCTTCTCTGGACTGAGAAAATCAAGGGTAGGAGCACGGTCGTGCTGAGACCGTGCTTAGCTTGAAAGCACCCCCCTACATGAACTATCACTAGATCATCTTCAGGCTGAAATAATCAGGGGGATGGGGCACGGTCGTTCTCTGCCAGTGTTTAACTTGAACACTTAGCAAAATCTTCATTGTTTGCTTGTTTAATTCCCGATTTCACTCCAAATTGCTTTGAGCCCCTCAATCCTGCACAAAGAACAAATATACCTAGAATACCACCAAATATACACCAAAGTACGCTAAAGGACAAATAAAAGAATGAATTTAGGGTAGATAAATATGATATAAAATACACTCATCAACTGGCAACCAATAATGGTCATAGAAAGTGAGAACATAGTCTAATGGGGTTGTTTCAACTGCTTTGAGCTATTTTGAATTTGGCCTCTATTGAGGTCTTAGCTTGTGCATGCTCAATCTCTCCTGTCTTTTCTGCTTCTTGTCCTAACAAAAAAGAAGAAGACAAATGAAATAAAAACACTAAAAATGAAAAGTTTTGTTTTATAATATGATTTTACATGTCAATTTAAGATGTGAAGTTCGGGTCTCAATGTTCTAACTTAAATCAGATTCCATTGATTTTACATGTCAAGTTAAGATGTGATCTAAGTTAGTTACAGGGCATGATTAATTATATGTTCTTTGGTGTTTATAGGTAGTTAGATATAATTTAAATTACTTTACGCACTTTATTTACAGTACTCATTGTAGATTTATTTACAATAAGGATGCATTATGTAGTGGGTGCAGTAGAAACTTTTGCAGGGCATGTGGATTACTGCAGTGCAGATCAAATGTCCAAACTAGAACTAATTAGCATGGCTAAGGAGTTTGGGTTGGATGTTGATAGATGTACAATTTGGTGGTTGGTTGTATTTAGTGAGGCAAAGGGTGTAAAAACAGATTCAAATGCTTTAAGTATGCCACTTTCTGTAGGGGTTACTAAGGAGGTTAATGTGTACATTGAATATGCAAAGTCTGACTGTGCCCAATATGAAACTACCCACCATGATGAAGGATTAGATGGTGAAGGAGATACTGATCAAGTAGGTGTTGATCAAGAATACAATGATGTAGAAGTAGAAGAGAAAGATGAGGATGTAGATGTTGGACAAGATGGTGGCTTAGAAGGCATCTTGTTAGGGAAAAAAATTAAGGATATGGCAGTGGATGAGGAAAATGAATTCTATGATTCAGATTACAGTTTTAATGGGGAAACAAATGGTGAAGATGGCGATGAGGAGTCTATAAGGATTAGAACAAAGGTAGAAATAGATGGAGAGGTTCCTTGAGTGGGAAGTGATGGGGATGTAAAATCTGAATATGCAAGGTCTAATGGGCTGCAGTCTTGTTCTTTAACAAACGAGGAGTTACTGGTGCCAAATAGACCTAGATATGCCGAATTCAATAAAGAAGTTGATATGAAAAATCCACAGTTTAAGAAAGGCATGAAGTTCAGAAGTTTTAAACAGTTTAAGGAAGCTGTAAAAAATTTATGGTATCACGAATCGCTATGTGATGATCTTGAAGCCCAATAATAAAAAGAAGTGTAAATCATTCTATAGAACAGGCTGTCCCTTCTATCTTGGGCTTCTTCCATGGTGAATGATAAGAACACTGTTCAAATAAAGACTGGGGTTTTAGAGCATAAATGTACAAGAGATCATATAAACAAGCATGTAAATGCAGATTGGGTTGCAATAAATTATTTAGAACAATTTAGGCAGATCCTGCTTGGAGGATTGCAGGAATAATTCAAGCAGTCAAAAGCAATCAAGAGGTGTATATTAGCAGACTGAAAGCTTATAGGGCCAAGAGCATTGCACTCAGGTAATTTTTTGCATTCCAACTTATGATATGTATGTATTTACAATCTATGCTAGTATTATGAATTTTTTCAGAAGTCACATGTACAAATTTTTGTTTGTTTATATAATTATAGATGGTGATGAGAAGTCTCAAATGTCAAAGTTGTATGACTACAGACTGGAGCTTCTAAAGACACATCCTGGTTCAACAATCATTGTCAATTGCACTGAAAAAGATGTCTTCCAAGCATTATATGTATGCTTGGCTCCATTGAGGGAAGGATTTTTGGCAGGTTTGAGAGATTTTAATAGTTTTTTTTTTGTTTTACTTGTCCTGATCTATAATTGTCTTCCTTTTATGTTTTTCCAAATTATGGCAAGCTGTAGGCATTTTATTTCTCTAGATGGATGCTTCTTGAAGGGGGTGTATGGGAGGTAGTTATTATGTGCTATTGGGATAGATGTAAATGATTGCATCTATCCCATATCTTGGGCTATGATTAGTAAAGAGAACAAAGATAATTGGAAGTGGTTCTCGGAGGTAAATGGTTTGATCTCCATTTGTTTTAATTGGCCAACATATCTCTTGATGTTGTGTTTTAATCTCTATTTTGTTGTGTATTATTTCTCATATTGATCTTGGCACAAGATTTGAGGATAACTGATAGCAGACATTGGACCTTTATGTTTGACAAACAAAAGGTAAGTAAGTCTGAATTTTTCTCTGTGTTTATCTCCTATCCAGAATTTCAGAAATTATTCAATAGCAACTTTACTTGTACTAATTTATAATTGTCTTTGTGTTCCTCTCCTACCTTTTACTTTGCTTTACTGGTTCGGAATGGTGATGTGGCAATGTTAAAATTATCTAGGGATTAATTCCTGCAATTGCAAAGCTTTTTCCACTTAGTGAGCATCGGTATTGTGTGAGACACATTCACACAAACTTTCGAAAGACCTTTAGGGGAAAAGCACTAAAAGACCAACTATGGCCTTGTGCTAAAGCCACTAACCTTCATGTCTTTGAAAAAGAAATGGAAATTATGAAGGGGATGTCAGTGGGGGAACATGATTACATGAAAAAGATAGAACCTAAACATTGGAGTAGGGCATACTTTCAAAGCAAATTTAAGTGTGACATCCTACTAAATAACTTATGCGAGTGTTTTAATAGTCATTTCCTAGAGGCTAGGTTAAAGGGAGTGATCACCATGATTGAGATAATAAGAACACATTTAATGAAAAGGATTCAAAAAAGAAGGGATGCAATGAAGAAGGTGACAACATCACATTGCCCTAGAACATTGAAGAAGCTTGAAAAATTTAAACAGTTAAGTTGGTTTTATAACACAACTTGGTTAGGAGGGAAGAAATACTAGGTCATAGGGCTTGATGGTCAATTTGTGGTGGACTAAAGGTAGTGCACATGCTCTTGCAGAAGATAGCAACTGAGTGGAATTCCATGTGGGCATGCAATAACTATGTTATACTATAATAAAGAAATACATGAAAATTATCTGGACAATTGTTACAAGGTTACCACTTTCATGGACACTTATAAGAATATACTAAATCCTATTCATAACAAAGACTCATGGCCTAAGAGTGACCAAGGTCATGTCATTCCAGCTGAACCAGTAAACCATAGAAGAGGCAGAAAGACACTTCTTAGGAGAAAGGAAGAAGAAGAAAACCAAGGCTTCACCAATGGGAAGGTTAGCAAGAGGGTTGTTAAAATAAGATGTAGTGTGTGTGGTGTGACAGGACACAACAAGAGATATCATGAACTAAAGGTCAGTGGTTAATTATGTGTTCTAAAGTTAGAACAATGCAAGGAAATATTTATTTTCATGCCTTGCAAATTTAGTGACATATTTATGATCATAATGCAGGGAAATTGAGATGCTTCAGGTGGGCAAACACATGGAGAGGCAAGCTAAGGTGAATCCATCATCGCAGATGATCAAGTTGCAATGGTATGTCAAAGAGTTGATGTTGTAAGAAAGTTTTGTGGTATTTTTTATTTATCTAACTGTGGTCTTATGGAAATTATTAGAATGATGCTTTGAGACTAATTGATGAAAATGAGAGAGTTAGCTGAAGCAAATATAGAAGCTGGGGGAGAATATCACTGAACACCACTAGCATTGGATCATCATGTGTCACAGGTGATAAAATGGGTAATATTTATTTTGATGTTCCTATTGATGTGTTAATTATCAGCTAATTAATCCATAAAGCCCTAGGAGAATATCACAACTATTTAGTAGGTAAGGTAATTAATTTTCTTACTTACCATTGCAATTCATTACAATCCATGTTCAAGCAATTCATGAAGAAGCACCCTCAGTAGAATATTGTATGAGACAACAACAACATGAGTTATGGATTCCTGTCACACAGGTATGCCTTAAAATCTGATAAAATTTGAAAATGACGTCTTACATTTCCCATCACATTGGCAGGTGCCAAAAATACCTAACCAAGAAGTCCATGTGGATTCCTATTGGAGAAACCCTAGTGAGAAAACCAAATATAACCATTAGATCTAAAAAAGCAAGGATAAAATAAGGACCTTCATCTGATGCCAATCCACCATTTAAAAATCCTATTTCAGCTGCAATTGCCCCTAAGCTAAGGTCCCAGGGAAACCAGAAAGATGTCAAAGAAGGGAGTAGGGCAGAGGCAACAAGTGTAGTCAAGAGAAAGAGGGCATGGCTACCACCAAGAATTGGCTCCTCTGCTAGCTCAACCAATCCATGAAGGAAATGCAGTCTTCTTGTGATTTTTTTTTATGTTTTGTAACCATGTGTTAGTACAGTGTTGCTTAACCATTTGTTGTTACACAGGTGAATTAACCAACATAATTTTTTGCTTTTCCCAATTTTATAGAGCCAATTTTGTAAAGCTTTTGATGTACTTTGTTCTGTTGGCCAATTTTGTAAATCTTCTCATCTATGTTGTGTTAGTTCATAACAACATCTAGTTCTGTAATGATCCCCATTTTGTAAGAATGGAAATAGCTATAGTTGGTGATCAATGGAAGAGCATTAGGTAAATCTTCTGACCATTTTTGCCAAGTTAGACCGAGATATGTAGATTTAAACAAACTGCACACATACAATTTAAATGTAGATTCACTGCAGGGTTTCCATTTGGTGATCAATTAAACAAAAATAACTTACATGCAGATTTACTACAAGGTTTCCGTTTGGTGATTAATTAAACAAAAACAACTTAAGTGCAGATTTAAACATTAATATTCACACATAATTCACTTACATGTCTCAATTTATTTTAGGAAAAAACTTCCTTTCTCGAAATATACAAAATTTACATACTTGATGGTCAATTACATGTTTGCATACATTCACAAAATAGATAACAACAACAACAACAACAACGCAGCAGCAGCAGCAGCAGCAGCAGCAGCAGTAGCAACAACAACAACAACAACAAATTACACTATGATTTCATCTAACCAAGGGCATTGATTTCCAAATCTACAACAAACGATTAATAACATCATCCAAAACAATTAATGTAATTTAGGGCAGGCTCGGCAACAACAACTACCTCAACCTACTATCACAAGCATTCCATCCCCCTTATTGCCTCAATTGTCCCTTTCTTTCTCACTAATGAATCAGGCAAAAGTCGACGGAGACCAGCAGAAGTCACTAAAGCCAGACAGAACTCTATGGAACTTAGCTGAGAATGAAAGGAAGAGGATGGGGCTTTGGTGGCAATGTTGGTGTGCTAACATGGGGGTAGGGTTACACATGTGGCACACTTAATGTGGCATCACCAGCTGCATAGATGGCGTGGAAAATAAGCACTGACTTCGACTTTTCGGTATCCACATCAGATAAACACAAGAAAAAAATTTTTAGGTGACAGACCAGTGAAACAGAATTAAAGCTGAGACACCATTCTGATACAAATCAAAGTTTGGACCCCAAAATGATAATTCACCATAGTTAGGTACCGGACCAAAAAATTTACCCTATATATGTATGTATGTATGTATATAAAAGATGTGTATATAAATATATATATATATATATATATATATATATATATTGTGTGTATCAAATATATTCAAATTTATGAGAAATTCAAAGTCATTCACATAAAATTTGCATTTTGAAATATTTTATTAATATAAGTATTATGTTTATACACTTAAAAAAAATATTTGAGAATAAAATTTTCAAAATGTTAAGTGAGGCAAGAATATTAATTATTATTATTATATTATGTGTTGAATTGAGAAACTTTACAGGGGTACACATGTAATTTACTTATTTTCTATTTTTATTTGGTTCCTTTCAAGAGGGGCTTAATCTAATCTGGCAAGAATATTAATTTTTCATTATTATATTATGTGTAGAATGGAGAAAGTTTACAAAGGTACATATGTAATTTACTTATTTTTTTCTTCAATATTAGATTAAAAGAGTTCTTAGTGGACTTAAGGTTGAGATTTCTCATGCTCAAAGTCATTATATATTACAAGAACCTCCCTTAGGCCTCTACAGTGGCGGAACCAGAAACAAAACCAAGAGGATGCTAGATTTAACCTAAAAAAATATTAATAATTAATTATATTAATCCAAACTTAAGACTATAATATTTAATTTAAAAAAAATATATAAAAATATACATACCACTAACGACTATAAAGTGGGAGTTGAATCCTTCGGCTTTACATATTTTGAAATTGAACCAAAATAGCTTCATCATCAATTGTTTCAAACACTTGGTGTTCGATATAGCATATCATCATATCATTTCATCTCCTGTCTTATTGCACAAATCGGTTTTGATGATATTCATGGCCGAGAAGGATCTTTCAACTGATGATGTTGCCACCGGTAAGATCAAAGCCAATTCAATAAGGCGATAAACCAATGCAAATACCAAATGCTTCCTACTTTCAACTAGTTTCATAACAAGACTTGCAAGATTATCACATTAAAAAAAACAGAACATCTTCTAACATCATGACCGCATGTGTGAAGTTGCTCTTTTAGAACTTGAAGATCTTGTAAAAATACTTATCATAATAAATTTCTGCAATGGGAGTAGCCTACTGTAGCAGGGCTTTGCAGCATCCGTCCTTGGCACGGGAGTGATCGGGCCACTTGGCCGAGAGGATGGCTTAGGGAAGATCATCAGGTAGCATATACAGAACAGCCGAACACCACACTCGGTCATAAGCGGGAATGACTTCCCGTACAACCTGACTTAAGGCATGACCAAGGCATGTAGGCAGGGCTATGCGTAATGACTGAGCGGGTGTGGTAGTACCGGACACCACTAGGTCTGGAGAGACCACATATATTCTAAGGCATAGCCCAAGAATATATAACCATGACTAAGGTTGGTCATAGCACACTTACCGAGAGACATGACGTGACAAGGCGGGTTGATAAAGGCCATTCTCAGTAAGTCAGGCTGACACGGTGACATGGCTGGATTGACGCAAGTTGGCAAGGCTGGCAGGGCATGGCGTGACAGCAAGGTGCTGCTTGACGCTGCATGACTGACTAACTCTAGCGGTATGACCGAGCTGATGCCAAGGAGGACTGATGTGGCTAAAATGACCAAGGATGGTCATTTGTGGTTGACCATACCCAAGAGAGGTTTCTCTTGGATCATTTTCCTATAAATAGAGGCAAAGGGGGCCTTGATGAGGGCAAGTGAGCTTGCAAGTACTGCGAGGAGCCACATAAGGTACAAGAGTGTCCTAAGCTAGAGGACATGTCCCCGTATGATGTAGAGGTGGACGGGGGCACTGAGGGCCCCACAGCTTGAGGGAGTAGGCTAGGTGTGCGGCGAGGGGAACAAATGTGCGGTCTGAGAGAGGCCGAGTTCCCCAACTTTTGTTTGTACCCTCTCTTTTGTACCTATGGGTGTACTTTTTATGTTGCAACTATGTAAATCAAGTTTAAATCACTATCTCTTTTGTCCAAGAGAATGTGTATCTTATTGATGTAGTTGTGTATAGTGAGTTTATGGAGGACCATATACATCACTTGAGGAAGGTGTTTTGCAGGTTACGAGAATACCAACTCTACATCAAGTTAGAGGAGTTTGAGTTCTCTCAGTGCAACATCAAGTTCTTGGGGCACTTGATCTCGTACGGAGAAATCCAGATGGACAGGAGGATGGTGGAGGCAATCTTTGACTGGATAGTGCCTGGCAAAGTCATGGAGTTGCTCTTATTCCTCGAGTTGGCCAGTTATTACCTGAAGTTCATCAAGGGATACTCCAAGATGGAAATACCCTTGACTAATCTGCTGAAGAAAAACTGATCGTGGAGCTAGGACGAGGATCAGAAGCTAACTTTCGAGAAGTTGAGGCAACCATTTCTAGCAAACCTGTGTTGAAACTTCCCGATATTGAAATACTTTTGAGGTACACACGGACGCATTTGACAAGGTTGTAGGTGGAGTGCTAGTCCAGGAGGGACATCCGGTGGCCTTTGAGAGCTGGAAGCTCAAGGATGCAAAGCTAAAGTATTCAGTACATGAGAAGGAGATGTTGGTGGTGTTTCACTATCTCCAAGTGTGGTGAGTCTACCATTTAGGAACACATTTTGTGATCAAGACAGACAATGCCGCCAACACCTACTTCATGATCTAGAAGAAGCTATCCCCGAGACAGGCTTAATGGCAGGAGTTTCTTCAGGCGTACCACTTTGAGTGGCAACACAAGCTAGTCGATATAACCAGGTTGTGGATGCTCTTAGCAGGAAGCAAGAAGTGGAGTATGTAGCCGTATTGGCTCAAGTGGAGTTGATCTAATGGAAAAGGTCAGAGAGGTTGCAAATACAGATGTTCAGTACTTGAAGCTAGTACGAGACGTCGAGGAGGGACTTGTGCGTCGATATTGGGTAGAGGACGAATTGCTCCACGCCAAAGGCGGCAAGGTCTTCATGCCTAAGGGAGGCAAGCTTTGACTTAAGTTGATGAAGGAGCACCATGATACTCAGTGGATGGGCCACCTGGGAAGGGAAAGGATGAAGGCTCTTTTATAAAGGCATTATTACTCGCTAGACGTGGAAGGTGACATAGAGGCCTTTGTCAAATCTTGATATGTGTGTCATCAAGATAAACTGGAAATGAGGAAAGAAGCTGGATTGCTACAACTGCTACTTATGCCTAAGCGGGCGTGGGCGTCAATTTCTATGGACTTCATCTCGGGTATCCCAAAATTCAATGACATTTCGGTAGTTATGGTCGTCGTTAATCGGCTAACCAAGTACGCTATATTCATTTTGACTCCAGCTACTTGCCTAGCCGAGAAGGCAACAGCTCTTTTTCTTCATCATGTAGTGAAGCACATCGGTGTGCCACAAGACATTGTCAGTGATCGAGACTCCCATTCATAGGATGGCTCTGGATGGCATTGTTTGGTCTACTAGGAATAGAGCTAAAGTTCTCTACAACCAATCATCCTCAGACCGAAGGGCAGACAGAGAGCATTAATGCGTTGCTCGAGGAGTATCTCCATCATTAATAATTGCTAATGTTGTCTCTGCAGCTCATGCATTCACCAACTATTTTTGAATCAATTGAAAAGTTAATTAATTATTCCTAGGAGCATTTTCATTAATAACGTTTCCAACCTTCTCAACCCTTTTTGCATACTAATTGAGTATCGCCAGAAAATTCTCCTTATTTTTAGAACTTGAAGACTTATCATGACCACGCAATATAAGACCTTGTAGCAAAAGAATTGGTACAACATCTAAAACAACTGTTAACCGAGAGCGATACTCGATCTCCATTTGACGCCCATGAGAAGATAAAATGTGTGACACACTTTGCTTCTGATTTTTAAAATCTTCACAATGTCGTCTAGCATCATTATGTGCACTATTTATTAGACCTACGTCTTCATTAAAGGCCTCAAGTGTTTTCCTCTAATTAGAAAACCCTTTTCTTGTAAAAATATCACTTGCTCCCTTTTCACTTCTATCCTTCTTGAAAAGACAACAATAAAAACATTAGGCTTCATCTTTTCCCACACTATATTCCAACCAATCATACTTTTGAAACCACATGTCTTGAAAGCATCACATTTCTTTTCCTTGTTGTTTTTTGGGGAAGTCATATCCAGTTGGTTGACATGGGCATTTCAATAAATACGATCTTCAAACTTAATCTCTAATACCCACATCATACTCTTCAATTGGTTTGCGAATTTTAGGATCATCAATGATATCATCTGGACTGAACTCAACACGAGTTCACTTTTGTGCTCCAGTGTTAGCTTCAGAAGAAACATTTGTTCCAAATTCATAACCTTTCGGTTTAGGTTTAAAAAACCTCTCCATATCTATATAATTAATAATTAACTCAAGAAGCAATTAAAACCCAAAGTAATAAATAATATAATTAAAAAACAACTAAACTCAATTAAAACCCAAAGCAACAATATTCAACAATTATTCAACAATTATCAAATGCAAAAATCCTATAATAAAATCATAAATTCCAAATATGTTTATAATATTACAAAAATTAATGTGGATTTACTTACTTGCCAAAGGCTTAAAATAACTCTCAAATTCAAAACTAATTCAAGCTCCCTGGATGCTGGGACTGGGGTGTCCTATAAATGTAGAATTTAAAGATCATTGAGTATTCATGTAGTTAATTAATTTGATGGAACTGACATTTGTAATCTCTTATATTTTGCAACCATTTTCTGAAATCTCCAAGCAAGTTGTTATATTGTTCTTATTTAATGTTAAAGTTAATGCAGAGATACATATAAAAATATTTTAGTTGCAATACCATTTCAAAGTATACTAATTATATGAGCTTTGATTTCCTTATAATTTTTTATATTAAGTAATGTTATTACTATGAAACAAAGAAATATTGAAAAAGTTTAGTTTATTAAATTTATTCTAACTGACATGTTGCTATCTTGCATAATATTATTTTTTGTTTCCTTAATGATGCTGGTAGGACTCTTTGACATTAAATTAAACTGTCAAAGTATCAAAGTTTCTTCATTCACAGATTCAATCACAAGTTTAGAGCAAGTACAAACTACAAAGTGAATTTTTTTCTCCATGAAATAGAGAAAAAAAATCAGACAGGACATGTGATTCATGTGAATTTAAGATAAAAATTCTAACTAGGCTGACTTTCTTTTCCACAGCATCAAAAGTTTAAGATAAAACACAACATCCATGAAATAAATGAAAATATGAAATGTTGCAGTTTATGTTCAATTTTGTATATTGAGTATGAGTAATATATTTACTAATTTACTATGAAGTATAGAAAGATTGTAAAACTAAAAGTTTAGTTTATTCAGACTGAACATGGATCTATGTATCGATCATGGATCTATCTATTGATTCTATTCCTCACATCAATAAATCAAAAATAGAAAAGAAAGAAGATTTTTTGAGCACCACCTCTTCTTTTGTTGATGAGCTCCAACTACAAGTCAAGTGTGGACTGGATACTCTAGATTCAAAATTTCAAATAGAGAAAGTCAGAACTCAAGTTATTCAACTCAAGAACAAGAATCAAGATTCAAGAATGAAGAATGGATAGTGATTCAAAATGCTTGCCGAGTTATCAGAAATTGAGAGAGGCTGGAAATTCAGAATGTTTGCCATTGCGAAGTTGCCACTTGCCAATGCCGTTGAGATTTCTTTCTCTAGCTTTGGCTTAGCTGCTTGTGAATTGATAGAATTATGAGTCTATAACTGCGTGAGTTGTAATTTGATGAGAATTTAGAGAATAATAGAGAAGAAGATATCAGACATGGTCACATGCTTTTCACAATGAGTTCACATGGTGCTTGTTATAATAACATCGAGAATTGTGCAAATAAATCATCACACAATAACATAACCTTGATTACTACCTTTAACAATCCATTAATAATCCATTTATATGCTTTGAGATTTAAATTTTTGGGTTTTTCACATCTTGAGGAAAACTAATGGGTAATGGTCGGATATTATGGTCCATGGGACAGTGGGGCTTAGATGAAAAGTAAGGGGGTGCTACCTCATTGTCCATGCAAGAAGGGAAGGGATTTTTCCCAAGCAAGGGGGTGCTCAAGCACCCCCTTGCCCCATCTCCCTCTTCCACCACTAGACCTCTGAGTTAGTTAAGGTATTGTATATTCCCCCCAGCTTGAATTCAAAACGGCCTTCCGCCACTAGGCCTTTGAGTCAGTTAAGGTATTGTATATTTCCATTTGATTAGTTGTTTAATTTGTTTTTGTTAATTTCTTTTTATTAAAAATGTTGTATCTTCGTATTTCACATTTGCCAATGGGAATGAAATATAGATCACAATGGCTCGGTACTTCAAGAAAAAAAATAATTGTACTTTGAAGGATTTTAATTATCTTTGCCTTTAAGTTGATAATGATACCCGACATATGTGTCTACCTATGGAGGTTTGTAGTATTTTTTTGTTGATTATTTTGGTAGCTTGATAATCTTGTGAATCTATTCACATTTTCTTACTTGCTGATTTACTTGGATTTCAAATTAGGTATGCAAAATTTTAAAACAATAAAGATACTCAAAGAATCTAAATGAGCAACAAGTAAGTTTTTTTTTTTATTGAAATCAACTTATCAATGCCTCACCCATAAGAAACAAAGCATCTTGGATGTATTATTCTAGCTATTCTTCCATGTATTATTAAATATACCACGTCAAGATAATTATGAAATCTATCATATATCTTTATGGTAATTTAGTTTTTCAAATGAGTTTGACTTATAATATGGAGGCAAGAACTTGTATGACAATTTTTATGTAGCTTAATTACTTGCTTCCACATATTATTGACCATAACAACTACAATAATGATACTCATAAGAAGGAGCCAGATAGAAAGCTAAAATTATGCAAGGTTTAGAGCTCCCTTCACACTCTACAATTATAATAGAATGCACAAGCATACCCATAACCCAATTAGGATCAACATGACATAATTAGCATAGGACATCAACACCATGATTAAATCTATAGATAACAAAATCATTAGCAACCTAATCATCATTTCTACCACCACCACCATTGCCCCAAATACTACCTAAGCCCCCATCCCCATTAACACGAGGAACACATTAACAAGGACTCTACAAGAATCTTCACCCAGATTTTAGAAAGGCTAGCTGTTGGAGATAAGGTCCACATTGGGATTACCTTGGTAATCACTTTTGGCATTTTAATCTTCCCCAAAATCTTTCGAGGTTTGCTTAGTAAAATTAGTGGTTACTTGGTCATTTCCATAAATAACATTGAGCAAATTAGAGTCATCAATAAGAGTGTTATGGTAAGGTTCACATTTTGGGAGTGCCTATAAGAAACATGTGCAACAATTACATAAACAATATTAGGTAGAATTAAGGAATTAAAACAATTACATATAAGTAATATAATACACTGAAAAATAATAGGTGTGATTAAACTTGTAATTCAATTAAGGTTAAGTAACAATGCCATCCTTGCTCGCATGAATTCAAAATCTTATCTATATGTTCACACTAGTGTTGCACATGATGTTGCTATGAGCCATGAAGCTAAACATGATTTTGCGAACATCATTTAGAGGTATGTCTATAGGTGATCATGTTTATATTCATTCATTTCAATAATTTCTATAAAAAATAGTGGAGTAGACTTCCTTATTTTATCAATTCGTCTACAAATAGCTATGATTTTTTAATCTTGGAGTAACCATACTATGTTATTTGTTAATGTAATTTAAAACAAGTAACAAATTTTGAAGGAAAAGATGTAACAATCAAACTACAATAAAAGTCTTTCACATTAAAACTACCAATAAGGTACGACTCTTTTTAAATAAGAGTAGAATTAGGGTTTTCTAAACTTAATATAAAAAACATTACTACCTTTGTATTTTAAGTATATATTATTGTTTCTCTAACATCTCCCTTCAAACTTTTGATGGAAAATAATTACACGTCAAGAGTTTGCTTTAAAAAAAAAATTAAAATGAGACATGTGAGTCTATGTGACATATTAGGATTCTGCATAAAAAGACCGAACATATAAAAGAGTAATAATATTATGTAGATAATATTGGTGGCACACAAAATGATAATTAATTTCTATATGCTTTTATTTGTTTATGAAGAATCGAATTGTGAGTCATCGAGATAATGTTTTATTATTAGAACGAAGAGGTATAGTAATTGAACGTAGAAATTCCAAAGCATGTAAAAGCCGACAAAGTCAAATAACCTTATGTGTGGTAGATGCCTTAGATCAATACTCGATTGCAGCAGTGGAGGATTTACCAACAACGCATTTTTTTTACCTTTCCAAGAGATTAAAGAATCTTCCAAATATATACTCCAACTTATTTACAATTATTTTTAAAATTATATATTAATAACAACTATCAACAATGCAATAGTAAAATTTTAATCTCAATCACCAATAATTATATAAAAATTTGATCAATTTCATATTATTAAAATAATAACACACCATCAAACCATAACAATTAATTATATTAGACTTTTTTATGTTATTTGTAAAATATCCAACTCATATTTATGCGATATTTATTTGATTTTACAGCTGATATTAAACATGATTAAAATAATAAAAGTCCCATCCAAATAATGCTTACATGGCACAAATAGTGCCGACCTACCAAGCCAAGTTTGCCCTGAGGACCCTGCGGGCCTAGCTAAAACCTATAGGTTCACAGGCAGCCTATCTAGGTTTTCATTATCTTCTTAAAATAAAAGTATAAAGTATAATTTAAAAAATAACAAAAAATAAATTGGGTTAGCTATGAATGATTTTACAGGAAATTATTATCTTGGTTTTTGGGCTAGCCAATGCCCTTTGAATGTGAATAACATAAGGCTTATTTATCGATAATATCTTTTAGTAAAGGATCAATATTAATTAAAAGCTTGTAGTTGAGTGAACTACATTAGTGTTATAAGAGTGCCGGTGTCATGAGTTCAAGCCTTGCTAATAAAAATTATTTAAGATAATTAGGAAAATTCCTTCACTTTGCGTTGGAAGTTTTGTATTTTTGGTAGTTTTGAAATATGTATATTTATTTGCAACATAAAATTTGATGGAAATTTTCACTTATTGTGAAGCAAAGAAATACACACATAAAAAAAAGTTTATTTTAGTTTATATTAACAACAATAGCAGCAATGATAATGATTGCCCTTGGTTGCATATGTAGAAACTCAGGCATATTTAGTATGCAAAATGATTTTCCTAGATAGCGATCGTAATTCTATGTCCACCATAAACAACACATAACAATTGTAATTTTGTATTAAATTTAACTTTTGTGTTATGTTGTTAAAGAATAGTGATTTTGAGATAGTGGAGTATAATTTAATTTTTGAATCATAACATTCTTTTGTCTATAGTTTCATCAAATATATATACATATTGTGTTCAAAGTTGTAAGTATTTAAATGTGGAAACAAATTTTTTCAGATAATATAATTTAATTACCTACGCTCATGCTTGTGATTTATTTATTTTTATTACTACTACTATTAGGAGCTAAATTTACAAACATTTAAGCTTACTACTAATATATATATTTATTATCAAAAAATTTATTAAAATATAAATATATATAGACCCTTTCTTTTCTTGTTATAATTCAAAAGATTCATTGAATCGAAAAGAATTGTGCGTATAGAAATTTGGTATGTCAATGACCTCTTCATTTAGCCATTCCTGGTCTTTTATGTAAGGTATTTATGTCTCGCTAAGGATGCGGGTTTGAACCTTAGCTTTCACAGGACGAGGGTAGTAATTCCAAGCCTATACGCGTCCTTGACACTTGGCATGTCCATATTTCATCCAAAAAAAGATATTATATTGATGTAATTATAAAGCTCCTCAAGGTATAACTAAAATCTATTGGGGGTGTTTAGTTGTAAGGATGGGTGTGTTTGTTTGGGTGTATTTAAAAGTGCATGTAAGTGGAATTACAACATCTTTTAAAATCTGATGTTTGTTTGAGTGGATTTGAGAAATTCAAAGTAGTTACAACTACAGTGGTGATGTATCTAGGTGTATTTGTAACTATGTCCAAATTGGGTGTAGTTCAGACTCCTGCACTTTGTAATTATAAGAGAGTATTTCACGTGGTGTCACGTGATACGGAATTTTAATTGTTTTTATTATTTCTTATATCAAGATCTTGTCGATAACAAGAAATCTAGGTTAATCTTTATCTTTGTGTTTTTTTAAATTTGTAAATTTCCCCTTTTATAAGTTTTTATTATTTTACAAATTTTTATATTTAACTTTTTGTTTTGTAGGCTAAGATTTTCTATCATGTAAAATAAAAAAATAATATATTATTATATTTAATTTAATATAAAAAAGTATATTATTATATTTTTATCTTTGTATTTTTATCAATAATTTGTTTTTTAAAAAATCATAAATTGTGTAATTTATTTAATATAATTATTAAAATTAACAATATTTTGTAATGAAAACATAATTATATATTAAAATAAGTAATTATATGCATAATTATTTTTGTTACTATTAATAACATTTAATTGTGTATTTATAATTATTTAACTTTAATGTTGAATCAAGGTGGAGGTAATAACACCAAAAGTGTTTATATCATATAAATACACCCAACTAAATAATATTTTCAAAATCCAGATTTATAAATCCCTCAAACCAAACACAAAATTTTATAATCCAGTATTTCAATTACATCAAACCAAACACTTGATTTAACACTCATTGTATTTTTAAATACAGTAATTACAACTATGTTATAATTTGAAATCCACTTCATTTTCAACTACACCTAACTAAACGCTACCTTAGTGATTCCAATATCTTGTTTGGATGTGCATGATGGGAGTGAGAAAGGAATGAGTAATGAGTGAGAAGCGATGTGTGAAGAGTGAGGAGTGAGGGATAAATGACAATTCTCCCAAAAATGGGAGGATTGCTCATTTCTCTCATACCTCCTTGGGATAAAATGTCACATTTGCCCATCTTATTTAATAATTAAAATAATGATTTAATTTAATAATAATTAAATATATAATTCTAATAATAAATAATGATTAATGTGAAATAATAGTAACTACATATAATAATCTAGTTCAAATAATAATTAAATAAATAATTTTAAAAATAAATAATAATTAATGCGAAAAATAATAACTAATATTTAAAAATAATAATCTAGTTTAAATAATAATCAAATAGATAATTTTAATAATAAATAATAATTAAAGTGAAATATGTAGTTAAATGAAAATAACAATAGTCAAAATATTTTAAAATTAAAAAATAATTATTATTTATTATTAAAGATAATTATTATTTAACCTAACATTTTTTCCTTATTAACTTGTATTAAAAGTATAAAAAGTCTTTTTACCACAATTTTACTTTTTTACCATCCCCAATGAATTACTTACTCTTTCATACCCTTCAACCAAAAATAGTATTTCTTTCATTCCTAATTCATTCCCCCTTATTCTTATCCTTATCTTATTCCTCCTCAATTTCACTCTTTGCAAACAAATAACTCCTAAATATTTTTTTTATATTGCAATAAAATCTCTTGCTCTTGTGTTATCTTTCTTTTCATTTTTCGTATTTTTTTTATATTGCACTCGTATGAGAAACAAAAATACTATTGTATTATGTTAAAATTTTCATATTTAAATCCTTAATTTCTTTAAAAAAAATTCAAATCAAAACCAAGGTTAATCCTTTTTAATGATTCATATTTCTCTTTTAAAAGTATGATTATTTTTTTAGTTGGAATATATTTAATTTTGAAATCTAAAAATTATTAAATTAAATATAAATTTGCAATTTTAGATTGACAAAAATGATTGATGATAACCATTGGCATCGGAAAAGTCTTGTGAAGTAGTTAATGTAAAAGCAAATATACGACATCAAATCTTTGCTATATTTAAATACTGCATTCAATGTAAATCTTTGCTATATTTAAATACTGCATTTAACGTAAATAAATACTTAAAAAAGGTTTAAGAAAATTTTACGTTTTCTAACAATAATTATTGAAGGATCTTATGAAATCTTAATGTAAAACCATATTAATGCTATTAAATTTTTTATTAATAATACCACATTTAATGTAAATATGTAGTATTTAAAATAGTCATAAGAAAAAAATTATATTTTCAAGATAGAAATAGATTATACTGCTATTTTAAATATATATATATATATATATATATTTCAAATAAGCCGCAATACTGTTCTCATACTGGGCATGTACTGTTCATATACTGTTTACTTGGGATTTTTATATTATTCTTGTACTGTACATATATTATACATCTGGTCTCCAGTACTGTTATTCATAAAAAAGGGCGATTGTCGCCTATTCTTCCAAAAAAGAAAAAAAAAATCTTATAGTTATTAATTTATTTTTATTAAATACTCATTGAATGTTTTTATCTTTTAAAAATGTAGAAAATTTTATTATATAGTTATTTAACATAGGCTTGGCAAAAGCTTGGCTGGAAGGTTTCTTCTTTTAATCCCCTTCATGCTGCCTTTCTTTTTCCAGTTAGATTACTTATTTGCTTTTGAAGTAATGCTAGCTTTTTTATTCCTCTGAGGTTCCTTATTAAGTTTTTTTCTACGAGTGTATGACGTGTTAAGTATGAAATTGTATAAATATGAAATTTTCTTTTCTTTTAATATATCTAAAGATTTTTTTAAATATTTATGAGAATAACTAATTACGGACAATTATACAAATGGCGACGGTAAAAAATGGTGAATATTAATGTATACTGTTTATACATCAAGTTTTAATATCTTTATTTTATATATTTAAACTATTTATATGTTAAATCGTAAATATTTTACAGGTTTTATAAATTTCACTTTCATGTAATCATAATTGGGACTAACACTTCTTCTTGTTGCTGTCATTATCTATAACTGAACATTTATATTTTAAAATACTTTATTTAAATTAGTATTAGATTTATTTATTATCAAACACCAAAAATTGAAAAAAATAAAAAAATCTGAGCAAAAAATAATTTAATAATTTCCTGTAATAACTTTTTTTTACAAATAAATGATAAATATCCTAATTTAAAAAATCAGAGATATGTACATATATAAAATTAATATCTCAGTTCTCACCTACAACAGTGTTTAGAGTCTGGTTCTAGATTTTTTTGCAAAAATATTATTTTATTAAAATACATAATTAAATTATTAAAAAAAAAAACACGTACACAAACTTTAGTTGAGCTTGAGTAAGTGAGAGAGTATTTGAGCAAGTGAGAGTATGTTTAACACATATTATGTGTGAGTATTAGAACAATTTTTAAACAATTCTCACATTTAAATAAAAAAAAAATTGTACTATCACCCAAAATTTAAATTTTCATTATTTTTAACAGAAACCTGGCTATTAATAAGCCACTTATTGTTGGTTTTTACAATTGTGCATTATGTGGGTAGATTAATGAAATTTAATTATTCAATTTTAAATTTAGTTCCTTCTCAAGAGAAGTTTAACAAAAAGTTGCCGTCCCCTTCTGAGAAGTTCAACCGAAACATACACAAGAAAAAACAAAAGGTTATGGGGGCAAAATAGTAAAATCATTTTTAAACAGCTCCACATCATCACAGCGCGTCCGCTAAAATTCGCGCCCCCATGAAGAGTAGGAGGTAGTGTCACGTGTCCTTTTTTTATATGATGACGTAACTGTACGGATACCACACCCCGCCCCCCTCCGCATTAAAGGCACACCATAATCATTTCTCCCTAAACAAAACAACACCTTAAATACATACACCAAAATACCGACCTCACGTCTATCCTCCGTTCATCACTACAAAACACGAATCTCAAAGCAAAGCTTCCTTAACAAGGCACCGCTCTCCCTTTTCTCTTCTCTATTCCGGGTTCTCTTTCTCTCTCTCTTCTTTTTTTCCTATTTAAACAGAGTCATCTATCAGTCTCCTCCGGGTCGTCGCTTGGTTCCTTGCTTCGTCTCCAAGCAAGCGCGCTTCCGCTTCCTTGCCCTCTAGTTCCACCCCTCTCTCTCTCTCTCTCTCTCTCTCTCTCTCTCTCTCTCGTCTTCCTCCTCTTCTTCTCACTGGGCGCTCTCTGTCTCTCTTCATCTCCATCTAATTCGCTTGTTTCGCGTGTTGTTCTCTCACAGGGAGATGTCGATGCGGGGTGGAGGCCGTGGCGGTGGCGGGGGCCGTGGAGGAGGCCGTCGTGGTGGTGGGAGGGGACAAGGAAGACAAGGTTATACTGGTTCTGATGTTCGTCCTCATTTTCAGCCTTCAGCTCCTGCCCCTGTTGCACCGCAGAGACCCCGGCCTCCTACTGATCTCCCTGCTTCATCATCGCAAGAAGCAGGTTTGAGTGAGGAACTTGGGGGAAAGCTTGTGATAGGGGAAACGGCTTCTGGATCTAGGGCTCCTCCCGTGGCGCAGGATGCGCCGCCCAGTAAGCTTGATGTTGTACCGGTGCCAGTGTCGTCGAGGCCCATGAAGTTCCCTGCACGGCCTGGGTTTGGGACTGCGGGGAGGAAGTGTTTGGTGCGTGCGAATCACTTTCTTGTTGACGTTGCGGACAAGGATCTTTATCATTACGATGTAAGTATTCTTTTCCTTATTTTTGTTTTCTCGTTTATTTTGTTTGTAGATAGGGTTCTGGTTGGCTCGACTATTGTTTATGTTGATCTTTTTGGTTTTTTTTTAATGGTTTATATGTTATCGATGTTATTATCGTTTGTGTATAATTAGTGTCTGATTTTCTCTGGGTTCAATGGTGATTTTGTTGATAATATGGTTCTGTGTCCCTTTGCTATCATTTTCATAGATGGGGACTTGGATGTCTTGTTTTTATTTTTGCTTTAATGAGATGTTTTAATGAGAATGACTCATTGTTTTACTTTAGTATCTGTTTCATGTCGCTCTATCTTCCTGTTCCTTTTATTTATTTATTTTTTGAAGTAGCTTGATGTCCCTATAGAATGTAAAGAATGAAAAATACAAGAATTTTTTTTTCATGGATGTTTATTTTTTAAATATGTAGTTGTCTTTGTATTCAATTTTATTTGTAATTGTTCTTTTGAAAATTATGGCTTTAAATGTTACATAATTGTGGTTGTGTGTGTCTTAATGACTTTGAGATTATAATTTCTTTTCCTGCCGCATTCTTTGTAGTGGGTAATATTTGCTTGAAGCAAATCACATCATCAGCCATTGCAAATTTATTTGCTTTGTTTTCTAAATGCTTCTATATAGATCACAGGTGTCTTGTGAAATGATTACAATGGTTTGTGATGCGCTCTTTGCAAATTTGTGTGATTGTTCATTTTTCTATTATTTTCTTAAGTTTGCACATGATGGCAAACTTGTTTTCTGAACTAATTTCTTTATTCTCATTCTGATAATGTGATTAGGTTTCAATCAATCCAGAAATTACAATACGAAGTGTTAGTAGGCAGGTGATCTCCACACTTGTTAAACTTTATGGAGAGTCTCATCTGGGCAGGCGCATACCTGTCTATGATGGAAGGAAGAGCATGTATACTGCAGGTGCTTTACCATTTACTTCAAAAGACTTCGTTGTTAAGCTCATTGACAATGAGAAAAAAGGCAAAACCAAGTATGTCTAGCTACCCTTCTGGAGCATTATTTTGGCAGTTGCATGGTTATTTTATTTTATTTTTTTCACTTTACATCATTTACATCATGGATATTAGGAAGGAGAGAGAATTCAAAGTGACAATTAAGCTTGCTTCAAGGCCTGATTTATATAATCTACGAGAGTTCTTAAGAGGGAAACAATTAGATAGTCCACAAGAGACGATCCAAGTGCTGGATGTGGTTCTTAGGGAATCCCCTTCGCTCAAGTAATCGAGCTCAAACTCTCCTATTGAAATTACAGTTATGCCTATTTAAAGTTTAGTTTTAGTGATTCTTGTGCTTATGTGTGCTTTGCTCAAACATTGGTGTCAGTTATGTCACTGTGGCAAGGTCATTCTTCTCCCCCTCGTTTGGACCACAATTAGAATTGGGAGGAGGATTGGAAGCTTGGAAGGGATATTATCAAAGCCTTCGGCCCACTCAAATGGGCTTATCTCTGAATATAGGTAGTGTGTTTGGAAAACTGTCATAAGTTTTCCTGGCATGCTGCTTCTGTTTTGATATTTCTTCATGTTCAGCAGAGGTTAATGACTTTTCGTAATTAAAATTTCATCCCATGTGCAGATATTTCCTCGACTTCATTTTATAAGGCTGTGTCTGTTGCACAATTCGTTGCTGAGTATCTTCAGATTAATGATGTTACAAGGCCTCTGTCTGAATCTGATCGTGTGAAGGTAAGAGTTTCATATCATTGTTCCTTTGGTTTCTTCAATGTGCAAGTTTTTAGTATTAACTTATTTTTTTGTGGTTTAATTTATTTAAATTTAACTCATGGAATTGATCTTGTACCATGCTGTATGATAGACTAAGTAATAGCCCTTTGTTGGATTTTAGGGTTGATATAAGTTTGTTTTTGAACATTAGTGAGGTTTTCTTTTAATTGTACTATAAATCTTATGGACTTGTTGCTATATTGTTTTCCCCTTCAATATTAGATGAAGCGAGTCCTTAGAGGACTTAAGGTTGATACTTCTCATACTCCAAGGCGTTATAAAATTACAGGGATCTCACCGGCACCTATGAATCAGTTGAGGTATTGTGTTTTTCCATTTGTTTAATTGTTTTTTTATTTTATTTTTTAACTTGTTTTATTCAAAATGCTGTATCTACGTATTTCAGATTCTTGGATGAGAAGGGAACAGAGATCACAGTGGTTCAGTACTTCAGGGAAAAATACAATGTGAATCTGAGGCATCTTAATTGGCCTTGCCTTCAAGCTGGCAGTGATACCCGGCCTACATATCTACCTTTGGAGGTTGGTCATTATTTTTGTTGTTCAATTCTGGAGGTTGGCATTCTTGTGAATCTGTACACTTATTCTGATTTGCTGATCTACCTCGTTTTCAAACTAGGTATGTAAAATTTCAGAAGGGCAAAGATACTCAAGGAAGCTGAATGAACAACAAGTAAGATCATTATTGAAGTCAACTTGTCAACGCCCTGCGGACAGAGAACGGAGCATCTTGGATGTATGATTCTTTCTAACTTTTGTTTCATGTACTGCTGAATACACCACTTCAAGTTAATTGCGAAATCTGCCACTTTACTTTATGGTAATTGAGTTTTTGCATGAGGTTTGACTTGTAATACGGAAGCAAGACCTTGTATGCAATTTTTCTGTTGCTTGATTACTTGCTTGCACAGACGGTTGGTCGCAACAACTACAACCGTGACATATATGCAAAAGAGTTCGGAATCCGTGTTATGAATCAGCTTGCTAATGTTGAGGCCCGTGTTTTGCCTCCACCAAGAGTAAAAGCATCTATCCGAATTCATCATGTAATACCTTGTAATGCATGCATTATCTTGTATTCAACTTGCTCCTTTTAATGTTGCAGCTGAAGTATCATGAGTCTGGAAGGGACAAGGTGGTTGATCCTGAGGTTGGTCAATGGAATATGATCAATAAGGTAAAGAATGGTTACATAGTGTACTTTTTGAAACATGTCTTTGCACAACTCATGCTCTGTTTGTCCAGAAAATGGTAAATGGGGGGATAGTTGAAAACTGGACGTGTGTTAATTTTTCACGCCTTAAAGATGAAGTCTTTCAGTACTGCCGTGAGCAAGTTCAAATGTGCAACACAATTGGAATGGTAAATTTGTTACTGGCAAGCCATTGATTTTGCTATGTCTATGGGATGCTTGCTAACTTGTGTTCTATCTATGCAGACATTCAACGAGTATCCTGTAATTCCGATTGGATCAGCACGTATGGATCGGATTGATGCAGTTCTAAAGGACATTCATGCACAAGCAAGAGAAGCAATTGCTCGCAAGAGAGGAAGTGTAAAGCATCTTCAGCTGCTTATCGTTGTACTCCCTGATGTTAAAGGTTTCTATGGTAGGCATAAATTTTGATATTGAGATGATACAATTTTTACGAAGTCAGTTTTCTGATGTGTTCTTTGTGTTAATTCAGGAAGAATCAAGACAATATGTGAAACTGAGCTGGGCATTGTGTCACAATGCTGCTTACCCAGGAATATTTCTAGATGTAACAAGCAGTATCTTGAAAACGTTGCTCAAAAAATCAATGTTAAGGTCTTATTTTTTCCCCCTTTTTCTTTTTCTAAATGATACCCGCATTTTTTTCTTTTTTGTTTTATTTAAGATTTGTGCTTTATGGAGAAGGTTGGGGGGCGGAATAATGTGCTGGAGGATGCCATCAACAAAAGAATTCCTCTTGTAACAGATTTCCCGACAATTATTTTTGGAGCCGATGTCACTCATCCGGCACCAGGAGAAGAGGGATCAGCATCAATTGCTGCAGTTTGTTCTTATCTCAACTAAATAGCTTCTGGTTTTGTTGGTTTTGTTTGTTTTGTTGAGACGCATAAATCTTGCTGGCTTGCTTTTATTGTGCTTACTACTTGCTTGTAACCGGACTGGTAGGTTGTTGCTTCTATGGATTGGCCTGAGGTGACAAAGTATAGAGCCTTGGTCTCAGCTCAGGAGCGGCGACAGGAAATGATAAAGGATCTGTTTACGGTCACCCAAGATCCCCAGAAGGGTACCTTGTTTGGGGGAATGATTAGGCAAGTTGGTTGGTTTTGTTGCTTGGAGATTGTGTAATCTATACATTCGTGATTTGCTATATTCTCTCTTTTATTATATATATATATATATATTTATATTGGTGCAGAGAACATTTGATTGCTTTCCGTAGAGCAACAAATCGGAAACCACATAGGATCATTTTCTACAGGTTGTTTAGTTAATTTCAGTCAATTACAATGCTAGCAATTCATGTTTTATTCCAAATAAAGGTAGACACTGCTAAGAGATGCTTAACAGGAACCGTGCCTTGTTTTCTTAGGGATGGTGTCAGTGAAGGCCAGTTTAGTGATGTTCTATTGCATGAGATGCATGATATCCGAAGGGTATGCTTCTTTTGTTGGTTCTGCTTTTTTCTCTAGCGTTGACGCCTTCGTTTTGTTGATTTTTATATATGTGGCAAAGTATATAATTATCACTGATACAAATCTTTTGATGAAAGCGTTACTAACACATTCCTGTCTGAGGTTTTGTTTTATGTTTCATTGTTCTTTTTCAATTTCCATTGCTATTGTGTTAGTTGTAGCTGGCATGTTGTATTTCTACCAAGATTTAGTTTATGACATGGTTAATTAATGCACAAATTGGATGATGGCTTAAATCTACCTGTTTGGTCCTCGCTAACCCATTTTTTTGCTTGATCTTCAGAGTCGGCTGTTTCCTGTCAAATTTTGTTATCCAGCCAATACCAAGCTAACTTTAAATAGTGATAGCATCTTTACTTCAATTTCTTTTGTGCTTATATATTTGAAGGGCAATCTTGAACAGAAGCTGTTGAACAGAAAAAAAAGAATGTTTAAAGGATATATTTTCAAATTCAGTGCCTTGTTTATGGCTGTATTAAAATCTCTTATTACAAATTCAGTGTGGACAGTAAATATTTGATGCTCTTTCTTCATAGCAATGCAGATTTTTGTTTTTGAATGGAACTATCTTTAGCAAGATTCATGATATACGAGTTATATTCTCTGAGGCCCATTAGCTATCTTTATTTTCTGTAAAAGTTGTTCTATTTGTATAATGTCCTTGGATCTTGAAAATTTATCTTCAGATTTACGTAATTGCGGTTCTTATGAATTTTCCAGGCTTGTGCTTCTTTGGAGGAAGGGTATCTTCCCCCTGTTACTTTTGTTGTGGTACAGAAGAGGCATCACACACGCCTGTTCCCTGAATTTCATGGGAATAGAAACTTGACTGATCGAAGTGGGAACATACTTCCAGGTTGCTTCAGTTGTAATAGAGCATAGAATTTACATATATGATTGCAATGTGAAAAAATTTCTGATTTGTGTCCAATTCATTTCCTAGGGACTGTTGTTGATACCAAGATCTGTCATCCCACTGAATTTGACTTCTATCTGTGCAGCCATTCGGGAATCCAAGTAACCATTATTCTTGCTGCTGTTATTTTTTTTTTTTGGTGGAACCATCTTTTATAAACTGTTTTCTGGACCTTTTTTCAGGGGACCAGCAGGCCTACTCACTACCATGTTCTTTTGGATGAGAACAAATTTTCTGCAGATGGATTGCAGAAGCTGACTAACAATCTTTGTTACACGTAAGCAAATATATTTAGACAGTTTCTCAATTGTGTTTGGTGTATTTGCCACATACATCTAATCAATTCTGCCTGTTACACAGATACGCTCGTTGCACCCGTTCGGTGTCTGTTGGTAAGTTTGTCACTGATGTTTTTCATCATCTACTGATATTCATGATCTCATGCATGCAGGCAGAAATAATTTGAGGTGACATTTATTTTGTTCTCTTTTGGCAGTTCCACCTGCATATTATGCTCATCTGGCAGCATTCCGCGCTCGCTACTACATTGAGGGTGAATCCTCTGATGGCCGAACCTCACCTGCTGCAGGGGGAGGTACTAGCAGCCGCCAAAGGATTCCTGACGTTCGTCCTCTTCCTAAAATCATGGACAATGTCAAGGATGTCATGTTTTATTGCTGATGGAAGGCTTTTTAATGACTTGGGGTTTGTGGGGCTGAGAGTGAAGAAACTCATTTAAATTATTTGCTTTTGGTTTGGAGGACCTATTTTACTTGTGCTTATCTAGCTTTTTTTTTTTTTTGGTTCAGTATTTTTGTTTTGGTCTCATGAGAGGGTCAGATTATCTAGTCGCGTTCAATTTTTGGTTTGCTGAAAGTGAAACGCATTTTTTTTTGTATATACAGTAATGCAGTTCGTATGCTGTCATTTTATTTTCATCTAAAATCTCAGGTTGTCATGGATAGAGTCAAATTGATAATGAGCATGGAGTAGTATTTCATTGATTTTGTTCTTAATTAGAAGGTGAAATGGAACTCTAAGACTAAAAATCTCTTGGAAGATTTTATTTATTTATTTATTTTTTTTATGGAGTGTTTTTGCCGATCTAGAAGTTGTTGTGCTATGAAGGTGAAGCACTTAAGTTGATGGTTGGGGAAAAGGAATACCCAATAAAGAGTATTTATTTTAATATTATCTTCTTGGTTGAATATTTAAACATTTTTAAGAATAAATAATATATTCATAAAAATTAATTAAGGGATATATGTAAATCTTATTTTTAAATTAAATAATTATATAAATGATCTATACCGCCAAGAAGACTTAAAAAGTCTGAATTATAGGTTTCTGACAAATATTGAGAATGTTTTGTTTTATTTTTTTTTAAAAAAAGAGAAACTACTCAAAATTACTAAAAAAACACTCTCAATAGGTTGGAAGTTCTGAAACAGTGAGATGAGGATATCAAAAGTAAATAGACCTAAGTAAGAAGGGAATATTAGTCTAACCAAACCACCAAAAATGGTTTGGTGAACCCATTTGGGAAGCAAGAGATCAGGGACAATGCACTACAGCCTCTAAGAATTGATCACTAACAAGATCATCCGCTAATGGCGGTTTTGACATTTTGAATATCAAATGCTCTTAGGTATTTTCTTGATTATAGGACAACCCTCTCACTTGTAAAAGTCAATGGGACATTTAGACTTTGTTTGATGACCATTGCAGAGTCCCTCAACTTTAACTGCTTAAATCTTGAGCTTTTGAGGGATCAAGTGCGATAACATTTTATTAAATTGATTTCTGATCTTTTGTATATTAGATATGGAGTGTGCATGTAAATTCAGTGACTTTTATTTGATTTTAGTTAGCTTTAACTTTGGTCTCAATCACTTGGCATACATCCCTAATGTATTTGAAAAATGGAAAAATAAAATAAAATAAAATATATGTTTTGAAAATTATTTTTTAAATGAATGCCTACACATTTTTTTTTAAATTTTTTAATCTCTCTTCAAGAAATACATCCATGACAAACATTTTTTTTGAAATGAACAAAAAGTACATTCCAATTTAAGGAACCCACAAATAATCCGTTGAAGTTTCCGTATTTCCAAAAATTCCCTCTTTCTCCTGTGACTTATTAATCTTTTTAGGCTCCGTTTGGTTCCGGGGATGGAGATGGGAATAGGATGATGGGAATGTGTATGGGGATGTAGGATTAGAGATGGGAACAAAAATAATATTTGGTTGGAGGGAATACAAATGTGAATAGGAAAAGTTAACAGAGAGAGATGTGATAAAATTACTTTTGTAGCATTTTAATATTTTATTTAAAAAAATACACTTTAATCATTTTATATAAAAATTATTTATCAAATTAAGAACGGATAAAATTTCTAAATTCATTGTAAATATTATCTAGGAAAAATTACTTACTAGTCCTTGAAACTTTTTTTTATTCCAATAAATTCTTTTGACAAAATATTATCCTCTACAGTTCCTTCTTTTTACAACCGGTTCTATTTCATCTCTCCCGTCACCTTTGGAAGTTCGAATTTTTTTTGACAACACACATTTGAATAGATTCACCAAATAGTACGAGGATACACCAAAAACCAAAAGAGCAAAACTAAAAATTGAAGGTGATGTAAGCAAGGTAGTTAAATCGAGATTCAAATCGTGAATCGAAATTCTAAATTTGTGAATCGAGAATCGTAAATCGAATCGACATTTCAAAATCATGTATATATAACAATATTATATTAAAAAAATAAAAAATAAAAATTCTAGGTCATGCATTAAACATAAACTAGTTTGGAAGACATTTTCTTAGCTTGAGATCTTGTTTTAAGCTTAGAAGACATTTTCAAGTATTAAGCAAACCTATATATGTTTTAAAAAAAAACATTAGTTATTTTAAAAAGAGTTCAAATTTAAAAATTAATAGAATAATCACATTAAATTATGTTAAAGATTTGTTTTTAAATTAAAAAGATTTCTGTCTATAATAAGGTTTTTAAGATAACAAATAAATTTGCCATTAAATTTTTTTTTTTAAAAATTATCTTTTAATTAATCTTTAAATTTGTTTTTGGATAACAAATTTAAAGATTAATTAAATAATCACTAATTTAAAGAACTTTTATAATAATTAAAATAGTTGATCGCATACATTATAATAAAGAATTTAAAAGTAAAAGAGAAGAACGACAAGAAAGATGAAGAGATGGTGTAAAATACCTTTGTTGAAGATGTTGGAATAAATCAACAAAATTTCTCCTTCCTCCTATGTTTTTTACTCTTTTTATTCTTCGTTTTGCTTTGATTTTCTTTTTTAAAATTTTGGTATTTGTATCTTTGGGCTCTTCCTTTCCTACAAGAACTGGCTTTCTTTTTCTTTTAAATTCAAAACTCGTATTAACTAGGAATCGTTGATCTTCTCGATCCATACAGATTCGACCGATTCGGGACCGATTCAAATGATTCATTCTAGATCAAATTTGATTTTTTTAATAAGATTCGAACCGTTACGGATGAAAAACGATATGAATTGTATGATTCGTATCGAGAATTGTACGATTCTAACTACACTGGATGTAAGAATAGTAAATCTGAAGTATCAAAACCAAAGAGCAAAACTAAGAATTGAACGTGGTGTAGGAATAGTAAAACCGAGGCTATATGGCCATTGAACTTAAAAGAAATGTTGGGGAAAAGGAGAGAGTTCTAAGGGATTTGGAAAAATTAAAGTTTTTTTTGGCCCAATGGTAAAATTGTTTGGACCTTTTGATTTCTCTATTATCTATTTGAAATATAATAGAGAAATATTTATTATTTAAGTTAATCATTTTTATATAAAAAATAATTATGAAACTAAGCACGGATAAATTTTTTTTAATTCATTGTTAATATCCATTTGAAATATTTATTATTAAAATTTTAAATAAGTTAATCCATTTTTATATTTGAAAAATTCGAGGAACTAACCAACATTAAACTATTAATAATTTAATCCATTTCGGCCATTTAACTATAAAGAAATATCAAAGGAATCCCACATTGCATGTATCAAGCAAGCATTATCATAAGCTATATAACCCAACATAATAATCATCATTTTTGGATGCCAAAACTTGTATAGCTCAATAGAGGAACTAAGCATCTGTTTTGCACACCAAACAAATAGCAAGCAATCCCACATTCAAAACTTTAAGAAAGGAATATAACATAGAACATAACATAGAGTATGTTCCAACAATTATAGTGTATAAATCCAGATAGAAATTTTTTTTAAGAAAATACTGATATTTTGCATTCACCAACAATGTTGTGCCAACATTTTTGCAAAAGTTCACTTATGATAAACAAACAAAAATATAACACATTGCATATAGTTTGTAAAGCACCCAACCTTGCCATAAAACCTCACTACTATGCATGGTTCACACATTAGGCGGTGTATATCCCAACCTTGCCTGAAGTACATGACAAAATGGTAGCTTCATGATGCTGGGTAACTCGATAAATGTTTTCAATTCATTCTCATGTTTTGGTAAAACTTGCATGATAAACATTACTTGATGAATGGAGAGACCTTCAACTAAAGTAAGAATTTGATATAGTAATTTTCTCCTATCTTCATGCTCTACACGGTGAGCTTCTTTGATAGCAGTTGCTTCAACCATGCACCTAAATCCTGGTCTAACCATTTCTATAATGTTGTGAAAATTTTCAATCGATGTGTCCATAGAAGGGTCTCTTTGGACACTTTTCCTCTTTCGGCGTTTTGAGGTGCTAGTACTCTCTGATGCCATAGGTGATGGAGATGCAACACGTTCTTGCATGGGCATAGAAGAAAACTCATCATTTGGTAATTGAGAGAAACCTATGTCCTCATCCAAACCAATGTTTTCTTATGTATATTGCTCTGCATCATCTCCAATATTTCACCTCGTGTAGTGGCATGCACTTTGGCCTTTGTGAACACTAAAGCAAGGTCATTAAAAAAAGACAAGGATTTTCCATAGAGGCCTGTTGCTTCTTTATGGTTCTACATTGCATTAGAAAAGAAAGTTAGTTTTACAAATTACATTTATCCCTTAAAAAATTGTGTATTTACCAAATATAGTAATACATACCTTAACATATTTATCATATGAGCTTTTCTCACGTTCAATAGTGCACCTTTCATTGTTCCAAACAAAACCATTGATCTGTAAGATGTCAGTGATTACAGTAGTTTGTTATCTCAATAACTTCACTAGAGACTTCATATTAGGTGAGGCTTTTATCATGCTTTGTGGAAGTTTTTCCTTTATCATCCTCTCTACCTAAACAAGGTAGCCATTGCGAAATTCATTCTCAGACAACCACATAGGATTCGTTGATAGGTCTACAAAGGAATTAATGAGTGTCTCATCTTCATCCGTTGTCCAATAGTGTTTGGTTTGTCCCCTACGTCTTGCTTGTGAATCTGAATCCATACTAAATAATGATAGAAGCACTAGTAAATATCAGACAATCTATAGTATTATTGCATACATCAACAGCAGTACTGCTTTCTTTAAAAGCTATTTAAAATTAAATTAAAGCAATCATGGTTCATGCAACTGCATACAAATACTTAATTAGTGTAGACTTTAATTACATAATTAATTTCACAACACATGCTTCCAATATCAACACTAAAATGTTTGTTTACAGAAAATAAACCTTGATTAAAAAAAAAGTGTACATGGAAGCATTCACACTCGTTACATAGTATCACTTAACAAAATTAACTTGATTGCCAAGCATTAAACATATCTATAGCCATATCATTCTTCTCCCTTCTAATAAAGTTATGAAACAAGCAATATGCATTAATGATACAACGTTGGGTTACTATATCATAAAAACTTGGGCTAGATAAAATTTTTCAAAGAATTTTGAGGAGACTGAATGTTCTCTCAATTACATTCCTAGCACTTGCATGTTTCATATTGAAGAAGTCTTGAGGTGAACGTGGTTGATGTCCATCATCCCAAGAACTTAGGTGGTATCTTTGTCCTCGAAAAGGAGTAAGAAAACCGGGAGAATTTGCATAACCGGAATCCACCAAATAGTAAAATACTAACATGCCAAAGTTCTTGTTAAATAATAGTTTATCATCATATAAAGCAATGTGATTATAATTTATTTACCAGTTGGAACCTTTAATCCATTGCGCTTTGTTATAGCATCCCTAAGAACTTGATCGTCATGAGTTGAGCCCTCCCAACTAGATAAAATATAAATAAATTGCATATGCTGACTACAGATGCCGAGAACATTAGTAGTGATTTCAGATTTTCTTGATCTATATCTTGGTCGATCAACTTTAGGCACAGTCACTCTGACATGGGTTCCATCCAATACACCAAGGCAATTCTATGTTGAATAAAAATAATTTGTTACTTGCAAAACATAGGTTATGGTTTTTTTAATAGAAAAAAAACCTATGTAACTACATATTACCTTAAACACTTCCAAGTAAAATCAAATAAATTTTCCAAAACTGGTTCTGCTTTCTTCAATAAGACACCATAGCAAAGTATGATTGACTTCAAAACAATATGGAAATGTTTACTAACTGTCTCACCAGACCGAACGAAGTCAAATTTGATTATCATATTTTATACATGATGTGCTATAATGTCCGAAAACATTGCAACCATCTCTTCAACCATGGAATTTCACGTGCCTCGAAGGCCCCTAGTTGTAGTCAACAGTTGACATAATCTATGAAAACAACATCGATCCATACGTAGTTTATCAATGCATTTAACATCATTTTTGTAAATAGCACAATGAAGATAGTCAAATTGCTTCTGTCATCTTATCGATGTTGTCTCGATCTCATATTCAATCATGTTATTTCAAAGAGCATGGTGTCTTATTGCACATGCACAAACTATGACATTTACTACGAAAAAGTAGCACATATACAATGTGTACAGTTGAAGTTCTTCCAACTCTATATTATCAATGTCCATTTCTAAAATAACAATTAATAGTGCATCAAAAAATTATGTACACAATATATTGGAAGTAAAATTTAATCATGTGAAGCATGTCTAACATTACTACTCTAATAATTAATATATTGGTGTTCTAAAATTTAATGTGTTGTTTCATATGCTTGTAGATGTTTTCATTTCCCTTCAATTGTTGCAAAATATTTTCATTTTGTAAATATTCAACCATGAACAAAAATAAAAATCTATGAAACCTGTTAACCACAATGCAACTAGTAAACATAAAAATCTATTTTTGAACATTTTCATTTCCCTTCAATAGTTACAAAATTTTCAATTATGTATATTTTAAATGAAATTAGTGAACACCCTATACATTTCCATCATTCTTTAAGTAAAATGTTTTTGTTGATCTCTAATTAACAACGTTGTTGGATAATGATTGATAAACATGGTCTAATATTCATTACCATGCAGTAGAATCAAAATATTCTTAATTACCTATATTATTTACAGTTTACCTATACGATTTTAATTAATTATATAAATTAGTACAAGTGACTGATTATAAAAGTTTGTTTGCTATTCTAACATAGTTTAATATTTAGATAGTGATACATTGTGAAATTAATTTATTTGAGGGCAAATGAGTTTGTTAATTTTAGATTTACATCATTATTATTGGATTGAAATATCTTAGTAATAAGGGGTAGGTGGTGAAAAATTTTCAACAGCTTAATAGATAATAATTTCAAATTTAATTGGTATAAAATCAAATAAGTGGGCTCCAATATGTTAACCTAATAATATTAATATGTTTGATTTTTTTTTATGAAAACAAAAGATACAATAGCAAAACATAAATCTCAGATCGCATATTCAAGCAAAACAATAACATCAGATTTAAAAAAAAAAAACAAAATGTGAGGAGGCCATACTATATATCCCATGGAGATAGGGTTGTCCAGTCAAGGGAAACGGAGGGGCATAAGCAATGTTATCGGTTGTGATGAAGGACACCTCGTCCGGGTAAGAGATGGCGGAGTGGTGACAAAGCAAGGAGGATGCTAACTGCTGCAGCATCTCCTCTTTGATGAGTTAGGGTTTTGTTAGGGCATAAGAATATATAAACAACAAATTTTTTACATTTGTTAAGGGTAATATAGTAACTTCACCTATCAGTATTGTCTAAACCCACCAATTTTAGGAAGAACCACCATGCAGGGTTTGGGCCCCCATGCCTTCCCCAAGTAATTTGATGCATACCCAAAGGTGGGTATGTACCAAAAGAAATGATCCCCATGTATTGGGGATCACTCCCTGGAACCAAACGGGGATTTAATCTTTTCATGATTCCATCCATCAACCATCCACTAACGGAATTAGTTTTGCCAAGAATTGGCAACAATGCCCCATATGAAAAGGAACTCTTTAAAATAGTTTGAATTTTAAACTTGTGCCCACATTCACATCATTTTGTCACACTTTAAAAAGTAGGCATCTAAAAAGGTGGTTTGCATTCCTAGAAGACCTCTTCACACATGTAGCACCTTCTCCATTTCTCCATTTCTTTACCAAAAAAATCACCATTCGTACACTTGCTACATTTTACTTTTGAAGATATTCTCTCTTCTCTATTGCTTGATACTCCTTTTGATTTTTACAATTTCTCGGATCTTCACATTCAATTTTCTCTACCATTTGGATCGTCCTTTTTTTTTTTTCTTTCTAAAAGGAGGCTGTATCTCGTTGTTGTTTGATCATGAACAACATCCCATAGTAGGTATGAAGGCTACATTAATCATGGAAGACTAAACTAGAGTTTTTATTTTCTTTTTCTGTTTTTTTTAAATTATTTGGTGAATGAAATTAAAATTTATGTTCTTGTTGATTTTTATTTATAAGTTCACCGTTCATGTATATTATGTACTTATTATTTGCAAGCAAGACCTAAAGAACAAAAATTAAAAGAGCCTAGATGTAACTAAATTTATAATTTAAAAAGAATACCAAATGAATCTAAGTGGGCTCTTTTGAAAGTTATAAAATTTTATAAATTAGTTAAAAGAAGATAGGGAATTGGTTAAAACTTAAACTAAAATATTAAAATACCTTTAATATTTCAAATTGCAAAAATTAGTTGAAAATATTTCTATTACTTGTTGTGATGAATGAGATCCTTCTTGAACCACAAATAAAATAGTGTGGGTGGGCAAGGAGAATGAAAAGGACACCACCATGGCCAAGAAAGAATATTGGGAAAAAATAAAACATCCTATGGGTTTCATGAAAGTGGATGAGGTGTGATAAATGCTTGTGTATTAGTAATACACAGTATTCTTCTCTTACATTGAGCATTACTTTTCTTAGATTTTATCGCTTATGCATGTGTATTTGTGTTCTTTTGTGCATGTAGAGTTGTGGAGACAATTATGAAAGAAAAAACTAAAAGTACATCGTGGATGCAAATTGTTGATGAAATCTTAGAGTGAACAAATGTGAAGACACAAGTTGTTCTCAAAGACATGTGAGTGTGTGCCAACCTCCGCTGTGCTCGAGTGAACATGCAAATTGGAGGGGCACAAAGGCAGTTACGCTCATGTGTTCGGACTTGTGCAACACTAGCAAGATCTTCGTCGAATGTGATTTATTGAAAACGCAACACGATCTACAGCGTGGATGTGTGCCCATTCATGTGATCTCGATGAAAAATGTGGATTCAGGAGCATTTTGGCAAAGTATTGTAGTAGTTCACTGTAGCAAAGTATTGTAGCAAATCACTGTAGCAGTTATTGTTCACAGCGCGCTGGAAATTCGATTCTCGGAGATTTACACAGATGTGTACAAATTCCACACACCCATGTGGATGCCCAATTCCAGCCCTATTTAAGTCGCGACTTAAGGCATTTTGAGGGATCTTTTTCCAATCTTTTTCCCATCTTCTCCCCAACTTTGGAGACGCTCACGACTAGGATTTGGAGAGGCTTTGGCAAAGTTGTTGGAGTAGTTCTACGGCCTTCAACACCGTGTTCCTTCAGAAGATAGTTATTAGGGAAGCTTTCATCGGCATTGATTAGGCGAGGTGTGCCTTAGGCTTGACGAGAGAACCTTTGGAGAAGACGAGGTTACTCCACAAGACCATCGATACGGACTACAAGGGGGTTTTACTTATGGATTGCATGTTTTTAATTACGATTTTATTATTGATTGTATCTTGCTCCATGGAGAACTAAACCCCTAGTGGGTGCTTGGACTTGTAAACCCTAGGATGATTTTGTTTCATTGACCTTTCATTATGTTTTCTTTAATTGATGTTCTAATTGAGTTCTAATCTTGAATGCATGTTGAAGTGATTTTCCCTTAGAGTGATACTAGGGTTGAGAATCCATCTTGGTAATCCTTGTGGATGAGTGACACGCCATGAGGGTTAGACAAAGCTAGATTGGAGAGGGTTGAGAGGGTGAGTTGAGAGGTAGCGGAACACCCCCTTTCCCATCCGGTGTGATTTATCCTACCTCCGTATTCCGAGAGTTCTTTGCGGTCACAATAGAGTGAAGTGCTAAGAGAGGAACTTTGTTGGGGCTTAGTTGCGCAAGCCAGAGAGTGAAGCGTTGAAGTAATCCTTAGTGCTGGGGCTTAATTGTGACTAGGGGTCTTTCGCTTGGACCAAAGGGTTAGATCTAGATTAGGGAATATGGTTTATCACTTGGAGTCCCTAGAGCTTTTTGCAACCTTGGACAGTGTGAGGCGTTGAGAGCATTCCTTTCTGCCGAGGCATAGTGTAGGGTTAGTCACGGTTAACCGTATGTTTGGGATCGTGTGTTTAAGGATTTTCACGACTCATTAAACATCAATTAGGAGATATAATGATCCGTCTTGTACTTGAAGCAATAGTCCTAGGGTGAGCAATGTCTGGGTGCCCCACTTTCTATCGATTGTCTCTCCTATCATCTTATTGCGTTTCCTTCTTATTTTTTTATTATTTCTATTTGCATTGATATTATTCACACCACTTTGGATCATCTTCACCATAGTTAAATAGCAATTTTTGTGTTTCTAATAAATATTCCTGTGGATACAATTACCCACTCATCAGGGTACTTTATTACTTCGACAACCCGTGCACTTGAGGTACGCACTCGCAAAGGGTGTGTCAAGTTTTTGGCACCGTTGCCGGGGAATAGGCGTTTTGGAAACACTTTGCACTTTGCTATTTTAGGGGTCGTTTGTCATTGTTTTTGTTTTTTTTTTGTTTTTTGTTTTTGTTTCGCTTTTGTTTTGTTTTTGTTTTATTTTCAATTTTTTGAAAACAAAAAAAATGTTTGGATACACTAATTGTTTTGTATTTTAAAAGCTGAAAACAAAAATATGTTTGATTAACACAAAGTTATTATATTATTATGATGTTTTTTTATCATTTTTTCAAATTCATATTTTTAAATTTTTTTATAAAAATTTATTTTTTATAGTAGTTTACTTGATTGTATTATTAAATAAAATTAATAACATATACTGGCATTGTATGGTAAAAATATCTTATAAAAATTGTACCATTTGAAACTAAAAAATATTTTGGGGTTTGTTTTACAAAATTTAATATATATATATATATATATATATATATAAATTTTTATACTATATAAACTAATTTGTAAAATATCAAGCCCAAATAATAATTTTTTATAAATATTTTCTTAAAAATATATTTTTGTAAATCATTTGTATTAATTTGTAAAAAAATTTGATATTTTTAAAAAATAATATATATATATATATATATATATATATAGTATATGTTTTATCCTAGTTTATAAAAATCAAGGGTAAAACAATAATTTTCATAAATACATTATAAAAAATATTTTTTTTATACTATATAAACTAATTTGTAAAATATCAAGCCCAAATAATAAATTTTTATAAATATTTTTCTTAAATATATATTTTTTAAATTATTAGTATTAATTTGTGAAAAAAATTGATATTTTTTAAAAATAAAAAATAAAAAATAAAAGGAATTACAAATTAAAAGAGAGAGAGTGGAGTAGAAGAGGAAAGGTTTCATAGTGGGAGGGAGAGTTTTGAAAATGTTTCCCAAAAAGTTGAAAATATAAAAAGTTTGTTTTCATTTTTTTTGGAAACAAAAACACCCTACCAAACCTATTTTTCTTATTTTGTTTCCAAAATTTGGAATTGGCAACAAAAACAAAGATTTGGCAACAATGCCAAACGAGTTCTTAGCTATTCATCACTTGTTCTATTTCACACTTTCTTATTCTTCCATCGTTTTGATTTGTTTTCCTTTCTTTGGTTGCAGCTCCAGGTTATGACCCGAGGAAACCCTTCGACATTGGTTGAAGGAGATCCTAATATTGGACGAAGAATTTATAGAAAGGGAAAAAAACCTGTGCAAAAACAGTCTAATCAAGCTGAAATAGAAGTTGAAGGGTCTGATAATATGGTAGGACAGAATGAGCATCAGAGGACACTCTCAGATTATGCCAGACCCGCAGTTCTTGGCACGCAGTCTAGTATTGTGCGGCCACCGATTACAGCTCAAAATTTTGAGATCAAGCCAGGCTTCATCTAGATATTACAGCAGTCGGTAATTTTTAATAGTTTGGCCGATGAGGATTTAAACAATCTCATAGAGAATTTCTTGGAAGTGTGCGACATGCTCAAGATTAATGGTGTTACGGATGAAGCTATCAAGTTGAAGGCCTTCCCATTTTCCTTGAAAGGGAGAGCGAAGCAATGGCTACATTCATTACCTAGAGCATCGATCACTACATGGGAGGAGATGGTAGAAGCTTTTCTTCCCTGATATTTTCCTCTCTGAAAATCTGAATGAAATATCCTTTTTTGTGCAAACGGAATTGGAGTCTCTTTTTGAAACATGGGATAGGTTTAAGGAGCTCCTGCAGAAATGTCCTCAACATGGGTTCCCCGAGTGGATGATTATTCAGACTTTCTATAGTAGGTTGAACCCAAGCACGAAGAAGCTACTTGATGCTGTAGCAGGAGGTACCTTAGGGAGCAAGACCCCTGCAAAAACCCGACATCTCATCGAAGAAATAGCTATGAACAGTTATTAGTGGAACATAAGGGACAGAAAGAAGATAGCCGGACTTCATGAGATTGATGCAGTTACCTCATTGGTGGCCCAAGTTGAGTCATTGAGCAAGAAGTTAGATACTCTAACTTCTCTTAGAGTGACGGCCGTGACGATTTGCACTGGGTGTGGGGAGGACATGCTTCATCCGATTGCCCGATTTCTATTGGTGGTACATCCTCGGTAGAACAAATGGATTTTGTAGGGAATGCAATGAGAGGCCAAGGGAATCCATATAGCAATACCTACAATCTGGGTTGGAGGAGCTACCCAAACCTTTCTTGGAGTAATTAAGGGCAATAGAAGACGATGACACCACCCGGTTTCCAACAACAACAACAAGCCCCGAATATGAAAAATAGAGTTTCAGGGTTGGAAAACCAGATAACCGACCTAGAAAAAGCTTTGACCAAGTTCATTTCATCATCAGATATAAGATTTCAATTGGTTGAAGCCACACTTTGCAACCACACTGCATCATTGCACAACTTAGAGAATCAAGTGGGACAAATTGCGAAGTCATTATCAAAGAGACCTCAAGGGAGTTTGCCTAGAAACATAGAGACAAACCCAAGAGAACATGTGAAGGTGATCACTTTGAGAAGTGGTCGTGAAGTCGAGGGTAAGCTCCCGAGTGAGAAGACCAATGTTGAAGCACCCGAGGTCGTGGAGGTTGAGGAGAGAGCCAACAAAGAGAAAGAGGTGGCACCCCCCATCTTACAAACCAAGAATCCCTTACCCTTCAAGGTTGAAGAATGACTAAAATGATGAGCAATACAAGAAGTTATTGGTTCTATTTAAGCAGTTGCACATCAACATTCCATTTGTTAAGGCATTGTCCCAAATGCCTCGTTATGCAAAATTTCTAAAGGACCTCTTGACCAATAAAAAGAAGTTGGAGGAGAGTGCATCTATGATTCTAGATGCTTCATGTTCGGCGGTATTGCAAAATAATATGCCGAACAAGAAGAAGGATCCTAGAAGCTTTACCATTCCATGCAATATTGGTAATTTGGGTGAAGACAAAGCATTGGTAGATTTAGGGGCTAGCATCGACGTCATGCCTTATACTTTCTTTCAGAAACTAGGCTTGGGAGAGCCTAGGCCCACTCGGATGACACTTCAATTGGCGGATCGAACAGTTAGGCATCCCAACGACATCATTGAATGTACTTGTGAAAGTTGACAAGTACATATTTCCTGTAGACTTTGTAGTGTTGGATGTTGATGAGGATGTAGACATTCCGCTGATACTTGGGAGGCCGTTCTTGCACACTTCCAAGGCTCTCATTGACATGGATGATGGGGAGTTGACTTTACGAGTTGGTGTTGACAAGTTGATATACCGCCTAGCCGAAGCCATGCGACATTCTCTTAATTTTGATGATACTCTTTACTTTCTTGCCACTACTTATGAGTTAATTGATGAATATGTACAGGAAATGATGTGTCCGGACCTATATGAAGGGGTGCTAGATGAAGAAGCGGAGAACGAAGAAGTCTTATCACTTGGTCTAGAGGACAAGATGCAACCTACTTCGGGGATCATGAAGAGGATGATCGAAAAGATGAAGCGAGCAAAGAGACATCACAAGAAGCGCCCCAAGGCTAATGGGAATGTGCAAGCACTGAGTAAGGGTGACGAGCCCTTGTGTGGTAACAAGCTCAATAACTCTCCCTCTACCCTGAAAAGATTATGTTCATCATGCTTTCAGGTTATTGATAAGAGGGAAACCTTTATTTATGAGCCCCCGTTAGGTAAGAAGAGGTATGTCAAGCTTAGTGACGTTAAACAAGCACTTCTTAGAGGGCAACCCAAGTTTTTACTGTTTTTGTAGGTTTTAGTTTAGTACTTGCATAAATAAGAGCTTTAGTGTTGATGTCTTAATCTTTTACATGCTTTTGCTGTGTTTTTCTCGTAGATTATTGGTATTTTCGTGTGTTTAAATGTGGTTGGCGAAGTTTGTTGGTCGTTTGAGCATGTTTTCCATGTTTCTCTGGTCAGTTTTTCATAGTATAGGCAGGCTGTGAGTGTAAGTGTGCAAAAAGTTTTTGTAGAGTTTGTGATTTTTTTCAAAGTCATCCAGAGAAGACACACGGTCGTGTAGAATTTCCACATGGGCGTGTGTTTTCATTCAGAGCTCATCCCGAGAGGACACAGGGGCATGTGTTTGCCCTTGTGAACGACGTTATGACGGTCACACGCCCGTGGATAATTTCCACACGGGTGTGTGTTTCTCTATAAAGTTCTTAAACTCTATCTCGAGAAGACATAGGGGCGTGTGAATGCCCCTATGGATAACCCTGTGAACGACACATGGTCGTGGGTAATTTTCACACGCTGTGTGAAACTCTGCAGAAGAGTTCTCCTCCATCCCGTGAAGACACAAGGGTGTGTAAGTGCCCCTGTGAGTATCCACATGCCCTTGTGGAATTTCCACAGGGGCGTGTGGAACACTTAGCCAAATTTTTTGGGTGGACAGAGAAGCCAAAGGGGCGTATGGGTACCCCTGTGGGTAAGGCACACGGACGTGGAGAATTTTCACACGCCCATGTGAATGCGTTTAGAGATAGCCATAGGCTATCCCGAGAGCACACAGGGGCGTGTGTCTACCCCTGTGAGCGGTCCTTTGGGAGTCACACAGGCATGGGTAATTTCCACACGCCCGTGTGAATGTACAGAACTTCAAAGGCAACAACTTCTCTTTATAACCCACTCGTGCCCCTTCATTCTTTAACTCCTAAACACTTAAACGACGCCTCTCCTCGCTTCCCTGACCCCTCACCGTCTATTTATAGAGTTCTAGGGTTGTTTTCCGACCACATTCGAAGTTTTTCATCTTTATTTCATCGGTAAGCCCTCATTCTCTTTTTCTTTCACCAATCTTGATTTAAATTGGTTAAACTAGTGAATGTTGCTTCGCTTCCATATTTTTTGTGATTTTAGTATTGTGGCCATGCAGCATTCACGCCTTGTGAATCCACACGAGCGTGTTTAATTTCCACACGACCATGTGGATTTCTGTAGTATTGAATCTTGAAATTAGTTGATCGATTTTCTTTTCAATTATTACAGATATGGCTCCCAGAACAAAGAAAGTGGTCGGCAAACGTCCTAGAGAGCACTTCCTTGAGCAAGAGCATATGGAGTTTGAGGGACTGTCGAAACTTTAGTTCGGTTAGACACGATTCCCGGACTTGAGTGCGCTCAGGGAGGTTCAGTTAGCTGATGACATGGAAATGAGGTCGAGAAGTTGTTGTCTATCGGTAGCTGGACGCACTTATTGTCGATCAGAGATCCTACTATCTACATGTTGATGCTTGAGGTCTTAGCATCATTTGAGTTCGATCGATCGTACAACAACTTTGACACTATAGATGTTCTCCAGTTCCATGCATTAGGTCAGTACCACAGCATGAGCGTCACGCAATTTTTTTCAATCCGACTGGGTTTATACGACGAGGCCTACATTGACACTAAAAAGTATGAGTAGTTACCGACCGATTATCTGGGAAGTCTGATTCCTCAGCGCGCATACAGAGCTTTATGTAGCCAGGGACAGTATGAACCGGGGGTGTCCAAGGCCATGTGTCTTTATCGACCTGCATATCATTATCTTCACGCTGTTTTGAGCAGGTCGGTGAATGGCTGTGGTGATAACACCGGTGTACTTAGTCAGCAGGAGTTGTTGTACCTTTATTCGATGGTTCAGAGTGTGCCACTCCACTTGGGACATATCCTGGTAGACTATCTGAGACATCAGATACAGTATGAAAGAGTGGGGGGGAGGTGATATTCTCAGGCCCATACATTACTAGTCTCATCACCGGGATGGGTCTACTAGATGCGATCAGGGGAGCCGAGAAGACTATCGTCCCAACACCCCTTGGCTTGGAGACTATGCGACTGATAGGTATGATCAGGAGGTATAGATACGGGGTGTATGTGATGAACATGCCCCCACCAGAGCCAGTAACGGCCGAGGGAGATACAGCCGAGGGTTCACATCCTACGCTCAAGCCCTAGGCTGAGCAGATGGAGAACGAGGCACCACCTGCAACATAGGAGCCATCTCTAGTGCGTATGTTTTCCCCATCTCAAGCCTATGATCGCTTTGAGAGGCTCGAGAGTGCTGTAGGGGTGCTACGGGCCGAGATTGCTGAGGTTCGCGCGACTCAGGCTGCGAACCACATAGAGGTGATGGCGCTTCTCGACAAACTATAGCAGTTACTAGAGCGGGACACGACCTCACCTTTTGTGATGAGACCGAGGACTCCACCGGCATTCCTAGCACCATCACCAGTTATAGCAGCACTAGTTGATCCAGCAGCACCGGTAGTAATAGCAGTAGAGCTAGCATATGACATCGTCGCTTGATGTGTCTTTACTTTATTTGTTTTTATGTCTTTAGTTTTTTATTTCTTTATTTCATTTTTGACTTGTATTACTCAGAAAGGATCTTCCTTCTGAGTTTATCTTTTATTTTCAGTCTTTCAAGTTGTAGTTCATTGCTTTATCTTTATAGACTTGAGTTTATTTTATTTTTGATTGAGCTTCACTGAACCCCCTTGTGTATAGGTGTAGATGGTCTTGCGAGTATGAAAATTGAGGAATAGTTATGGACATGGTCAATGTGATATTCACATGGCCGTGTGTGCTTCACAACCCATTGGAACTCAACTCTCAATGAATATAGCTCCATCAAACGTACCATTAGGAGTTCAGGGGAGTATTGTTTCAATTGCCCACCTCCACATATGTTTCTTTTGATTTCTTTATAGTTCACCTTAGTTGCAATGGTTGTACTCTTAAGTTTAGGAGAATTTTTAACATTGAATGTTTTCATGCTCTAGTTTTTACTTAAATTTTAGGAATTTTTGCCCGATTGACACTTGTTGCACTACTCTCACTCATTAAACCTTGTGGAAACCCAAGTTTGACATTTAAGGGACTAGTTAGTTGTTTCCTGTTTTAATTTCTTTGAAATTTTTTTTTTTTGTTGAATGAAAAGAAAAAGAAAAAGTTATGTTTGTTTTGTTTGTGCATTAGGGGTGGAGAGCTACCACCTATGAAGTATGAAGCTACTCTCATAAGTTGGATATTAGTTATGCCCTAATGACAGAAAGAGCTATCTCATGGGATGAGTGAAAGCTACTACCCTGGTAGAAAGAGCTGCCACCTCAAAAGTGTGAAAGACACATTAACGGCTGCTTCGGAAAGGGCTACCTTAGAGGATGTGTGAAGCTACTACCGTCTCTTTTCTTTCTTTTGTACATAAATAAGTCCCTTTTACTTAGAGCTTTGAGGAGTATATGTTGGGTTGACTTGAGTGAGTTTACACACACTTACACGATATTGGGTTTTTGTCCTTTTTTATTCAAGTTTTTAGCTAGAGCATTGATTTTTCGTATTCGGTGTTGAAATTTTTCCTTACTTCTAGAATGCTTCCTTTGCATCCTTTTGGTGAACCTAAGGCCAAGCACTTTCAATATTTCCTTCTTCTTTGTTTCAATGTTTTATTTTTGCTTGAGGACAAGCAAAAGCTTAAGTGTGGGAGAGTTTGATAAGTGCTTGTGTATTAGTAATATGAAGTATTCTTCTCTTACATTGAGCATTACTTTTCTCAGATTTTATTGCTTATGCATGTGTATTTGTGTTCTTCTGTGCATGTAGGGTTGTGGAGACAATTATAAAAAAAAAAAAAACTAAAAGTACATCGTGGATGCAAATTGTTGATAAAATCTTAAAGTGAACAAACGTGAAGACACAAGTTGTGCTCAAAGACATGTGAGTGTGTGCCAACTTCCACTGTGCTCGAGTGAACATGCAAATTGGAGGGGCACAAAGGCAGTCACGCTCATGTGTTCGAACTTGTGCAACACTAGCAAGATCTTCGTCGAATGTGATTTATTGAAAATGCAACGCGATCTACAGCATGGATGTGTGCCCATTCATGTGGCCTCGATAAAAAGTGTGGATTCTGGAGCATTTTGGTAAAGTACTGTAGCAAATCGACGTAGTAGTTACTGTTCACAACGCGTTTAAAATTTGATTCCTGGAGATTCACACGGGCGTGTGGAAATTTCACACGCTTGTGTGGATGCCTAATTCCAGCCCTATTTAAGTCGCAAATTAAGGCATTTTGAGGGATTTTTTTTCCAATATTTTTCCCATCTTCTCCCCAACTTAGGAGGCGCTCGCAGCTATGGTTTGGAGAGACTTTGACAAGGTTTTTGGAGTAGTTCTATGGCCTTCAACACCGTGTTCCTTCGGAAGATAGTTATTGGGGGAGCTTTCGTCGGCATCGATTATGTGAGGTGTGCCCTATCCTTGACGAGGGAACCTTTGGAGAAGACGAGACTACTCCACAAGACCATTGATACAGACTACAAGGGGGTTTTACTTATGTATTTCATGTTTTTACTTACGATTTCATTATTAATTGTATCTTGCTCCATAGAGAGCTAAACCCCTAGTGGGTGCTTGGATTTGTAAACCCTAGGATGATTTTGTTTCATTGACCTTTCATTATGTTTTCTTTAATTGATGTTCTCATTGAGTTCCAATCTTGAATGCATGTTGAAGTGATTTTCCCTCAGAGTGATTCTAGGGTTAAGACTCCATCTTGGTAATCCTTGTGGATGAGTGACACGCCATGAGGGTTAGACAAAGCTAGATTAGAGAGGGTTGAGAGGGTGAGTCGAGAGGTAGCGGAACACCCCCTTTCCCATCCGATGTGATTTATCCTACCTCTGTATTCCAAGAGTTCTTTGCGGTCACAATAGAGTGAAGTGCTAAGAGAGGAACTTTGCTGGGGCTAAGTTGCGTAAGCCACAGAGTGAAGCGTTGAAGTAATCCTTAGTGTTGGGGCTTAATTGTGGCTAGGGGTCTTTCGCTTGGACTAAAGGGTTAGATCTAGATTAGGGAATATGGTTTATCACTTGGAGTCCCTGGAGCTTTTTGCAACCTTGCACAGTGTGAGGCGTCGAGAGCTTTCCTTTCCGCCGGGGCATAGTGTAGGGTTAGTCACGGTTGACCGTAGGTTTGGGACCGTGTGTTTAAGAATTTTCATGACTTATTAAACATCAATTAGGAGATATAATGATCGGTTTTTCACTTGAAGCAATAGTCCTAGGGTGAGCAATGTCCGGGTGCCCCACTTTCTTCGATTGCCTCTCCTATCATCTTACTGCGTCTCCTTCTTGTTTTTTTTTATTTCTATTTGCATAGATATTATTCACACCACTTTGGATCATCTTCACCATAGTTAAATATCAATTCTTATGTTTCTGATCACTATTCCTTGTAGATACGACTACCCACTCATCAGGGTACTTTATTACTTAGACAACCCGTGTACTTGCGGTACGCACTCACAAGGGATTTGTCAAGGTGACCGAAACCAAGAAGAGGGGATATTTTGATAGGACACTGTGAATCCTACGTTACGAGGAGAACAACTTTAGAAAATAAGCATATGTCAATCTCCTTTTAACATGTATTACCGGTAAAGAATTAAGCCCTTGTTATTCAAGTGTTATAATATGTCAGGTTTGTGATTCAACTGTTTTTATTTGTAACTAAGGGTGTTTCCCTTTATTATTAAATGTTTCCCTTTATTAGAAAGGGTTTTTGTTTATTATCTAGCATTTATGTTTATTATACACATAATTTGTTTAGTTTTTGAAGGTTTCGTTTAACATATGACACTTGTGCTGCTTGAGGTTTTTCAAGCTGGTCCTCATCAATCAAGAAAACGAGACATTGTAAAAGCCCCATGGAGGGAACTCAATCTTTCAAGATTGGAAACCTACCACCACACCCCCTTCCTATGGTGAACAAAGAGGGATCCCGCAAGGAGGTGGGAACAACTCACTCCCCATCCAATAGCCCCTAGTTAACCATTGACCAGAGTTTTTCAATGGATAATCCTCCAAAGAGGATAATAGATGACAACACAACATCATGGCTACTAGAAAGGTTAAAGTTGTTATGGAAAAGGTTGACAATATGTGCTCCTGGTTGGATACACTTAATGCGTGGGTTGGAACAGGCGAAGAAAATGACCTGCCGAGAATCATTTATGAGACTGGACTAATCGTTAATGAGAATTTATCAAACATCATTATGGCAAATGAAGAATTATAGCTTGGGAAGACTTATATCATCCTAAAAAGGAAATGCACAGTCTGTATCATACGGATGAAGAAACTAGAGTAAGCAACTATTAGCTTAGGCATGAACTATACAATAGACAAGTACGATTCCTCCCTATCAATGCATCTTGACTTGAAAACCTATTTATATAGTAAATTAAAATATATTATATCCTCGTTATATTTATTATATAACTATTACCATTTATTATTAGTTGTTTCACTTATTATTGAAGATTTCAACCTATTATTGATTGTTATTGAAAATGGTACTAGGTATTAAAACTTTTATGTTTGTCATTGCCTTTAACAAATTGATGTAGCTTACCTAGAGGTTGAGGCTTTCTACGACAGTTTCCTCAAGTTTTTGTCTATATTAAGATAAAGGTAAATTTTCTATTGACAAGAATGCTCATGACGCTCACATATCATATTCAATAACTTGAACCTTAGTTAAGAGGGAAAGGTACATGCTAGATGGAAAATCAAGATAATAATGAAAAACATCATACAATATATAAAAACACACTATACTAATAAAAAAAGATGAAACACATTATGATAAGCATTAACACAATATAATAAGTATTAAACTACTATAGTAAATATGGCCATTCAACTTCTGAATCATATGGGTATTGACCTATTTTTCATAAGCTTGTTGGGATGGGAATGTGTATTAGTTGAAGGATATGTTCTTTGATAATGAATTCCTTTAGTGGTGTATCATAAATGAGGTGTGAACAAATAAAATAAGCAAGAATAGAAGGTAATAATCGAAAACACTAAATTTTAAATGGAAGCCTATAATTTTATTGAAAACATCATATAACATACAAAAACTTAAGATTTTAAGTGGAAGCATTGTATACTAAGTGGAAACTTATAAATAAAGGGACAATTTTTACACAAGGAGAAATATTAGAATAAAATTAGATAGTGATTGGGAGTTGGTTAATTTTGATTACTCGGGATATAAATCTGGCTGAATAAAATTCCACATAGTATAAGAACGTAGAGACACGTTAATTACAATGGGAGCGAAGAGCCCTAGAGAATGTCCACCATCTCTTTAACTACATCAACAATGAAGTTGACGGGATTGTACCATTTGTTGTACATCTGATATGACAAACTTCATCCTTATGTGGGAAATTGTGAGGGCCATTGTTCATATATCTCTCCTAGTACTGGCTCCTAAGAAGTTAACATGGTAAACCGATTTTCTTGTATCTCGCACAACATCACACAAAAAAAAAACCTCTATTTATAACCTCCCGCAAAAACATCTTATACCGAAAACTACACAAGATATGAGAAACCTTTTAAAAAAAAGAAGACTCACACTGAATATGGATGTTTTTCTTTGGTCTTCCTTCTATGGACAAGGATGGCGAGTCAATATAGAAAAAGAGATGGTCATATATTGGAAGACAAAATGGATAACACCGAAAAAAAATAAAGAAACAAAGAAAAAAAAATGACAAAATTATCACAGAGAAATGAGAACAAAAAGGCTTAAGTGAGGAAGAAGAATTGGAAAAAGTATGTTATTTCGATTAAAAGCTAAATAATGGTAAAAAAAAATAAATTAAAATATGAATAAATTGGTGGAGTGAAGTGATGTGATTGGGAGGACTTTTTCCTTTTATGAGACAATAGTGTAAAATGCTGAAATGTAAAAGCTCAAAAAGTACATATAATACAAAAAGTAAATGTGATTGGGAGATTTTCTCACATAGCACAGGTGTAAAAATGAAAAACTATAAATTTTACTAGCAGTGTGAAGTTGAGGAACTAAAATGTAAATGAACTAAAAAAGCATGGACTGCCTAGGATATTCAAATATTAGAGGGTTTATTTGGGAAGTTTTAAAACTTACAATGATCTATAATTAATTTTATTTTAAAAAAAAAAATTTATTTAGATCTTGTAGTGTCCGTTAATAAGCCATCAACAAATCAAAAAATTTCTTATGGAGTTAAAATAAAAATGGGTAATTGACTACTTAGAATTAATGAGAATATTATTTAAACTTTTATTTGTGAAAATTTATATCATAATAGTGATTTGTTTATTTTTCCCAAGTAAATTTTTAAACCCCACAAAACACAATAGAATTGAAAAATTAAATTATATTTTGGGGAATTTATAGGTATATCCCTGAAAATATCAAAATTATGATTACAATCATGAAAAAAAATCAAATTGTATAAAAGCCCTTCAATTTATGGTTTCTTTGGAATTATATGTTGTGTTTAAGAAGTTTGGATGTTAAATTAAAGCGAGTATTGAAGTAACAACTATTAGAATCTTGTATGTAGATCCTTATAAGTGTTTTAATGAAAATTCTAACTATATATATATATACACTTGTAAAAGTGTTTTCACATGAGGTATGGTTACTTCACATTTGGGTCCTCATTTCTCGAGTGGATTGATGAGAGAGTTACCGATACAAAACAATTGTAAATTGAGAGGTATGCAAAAAATTCATTTTTCTTTTTCAAAGATATAACCAATTTTGGGTTTATTTCATGAATATATATATATGAAAAATATATTTAGTAATATGAAGTAGTTGATATTGTTGTAGTCTATCTTGGTTTTGATAAAGCTACAAGCACTACCCCATTAAGGAGACATGTATTATTGACCACCTAGGAATTTATTAACCTGGTCAGAAGTGACATGGGGCGGTGAAAGTCCTACCATGTGCACGCCTATAAGATTTTCAGAAACCAAACCAAGTTAATAAATCCTTCTGCCATGCAAATTTGGAGGAAGGGATCAATACCTCCCAAAGAGGATCCATCAAGGGCACGAGAATAGTAATAGAGAGTACCACTACAGTACTACAATATCACTATAGAACTTCAACATAGGGTTAATAAATTGGGCCGGTGTAATACTACAACACTACAATAATGTTACATTATGATGGTGTCGTTAAAGTTGATATTGCTGAAAATGATGCTAAAGCAATGCACTAGAAATCACACTTGGAAGCAAAGAAGGTTAAGGAGAATGAATGTAAATCAAATATGCTCAAATTTTAAGATACGGAATTGAGCTTTATTTCAAGTCCATGCAGTAAAACAAATTCTATTTATTATCTCATAACAAATTTTAAGCTAAATACTGACATAACTTACTTTTGCTTGTTTTGAGATAGTTTCATTAGAATTTCTACTTTATTTTTGGCTTCAAACAATCCAAAATAAAACTAATAAATAATGAGTATGGCCAAGAAAAAGTGTCTACATAAAGCAAATTGGAAGATTAATATTGAAATAGGGTTGAGCTGATTTACTTGTGTCAAAACCAAAGAGAAGGCCACCAATTACAGTAGTAAAAGCAAATGCAAAAACATAATGGTTACTCCAAGCAAGAGACAAACCCTTCCTGAAATCAAGTTCAACAACATAAGGATCATCTTTAACAACACTAGCATAAGCTACAACAAATATCTGCTTCAATCTTATCTCTTCTCAATGTCCATTGAACAAATAAACTAAGAGAGGATTGATCAAGGAAGTGGGAGAGGGGGGAGTGATGCTTACATGTACTTAAAGATGGGACCTGGTCTATATATAAATAGTATTAATTTTGTTTTAAATTTTGAACTGTATCATTGATTTGTATAGATTCTAAACACAAGATTTAATTTGAATTAGATTTAATTTGAATTAGATTTAATTTGAATACAAATTTAAATTAATATTATCATAAAATTAATTTGAATAGAATTTTAATTAACAATTGCTTCTTAATTTTTTTATCTTTTTTTTAAAAAAGTGGATAAGCCTTATTTCTTAAGATAAAAGAGATATAAATCTACAACAACATGAAGAGAGAGTAAAGGAAGAAATAGAAAGGAGAGATATGGAAAAACATAACTGAGGAGCGTGATAGAGAGTTACAAGTGAGAGGGAGGAAACAATTAAGAAGATCCACTACCAGTGAAATACATCAACAACAGAAGAAAAGAACCACAACAACTACCCTGGGTGAAAATGAGTCGCGTTATAGGTTACTAACAGATTTCCTTAACATATTTCTTGAATGAATCATTCTTCTAAACATTCTTTTTGAATGAATCATTCTTATGCATGTTTTTTAAATGAAGCATTCGTATGATTAACTATTTTTTTTCTACAAGCATCCATCTCATTCTTATTATTTACCATTCCTACAATAATACTCAATTCCAGAAATAACCCTTCTTTTTTGTCAACACAATCTTCTAGCCTTTTCCACTTATCTTCATCGCCCTTCCCTCACTTTCACTCTCCTATATCATTACTCAACTACAACAATAAACTCTTTTTTAATTAAACATGGTCTTGTTTGTTGGCTATGTTCAGAGTTTGCATGAAAATAAAGTGACAACATGTATGTGACTATAGTGCATTAGTGTTGGAGCCACTCAAAGGGCTCTATTATGAAGTCAAAGCAAGTTACATTTATTATTGATAGCTTAGTCTTTATCTTTTTAGCTGTCAAGTTGGTCTAGCTAGTTTACTTTATCTGCTATCATGTTATAGTTTGCTAGTTGTCATGTTGCGTTTGGTTAAGCATTTAAGCCTTACATTTGAATAGTAGAACAAGATGCATTGTTATGAGTGAAAAGTGAACCTGGTTGTCCAACCATTATAAAACTTCAATGAGTGTTACTTCATCAATATTATTCTCTTCCTGAGTTTTATTATATTTGCATCTTCTCAGAAGAAAACCAACGCCTTGTAAAATTTTAACAGTGGTATCAGAGACAGTGTTAACGATCCACTTCTCTCCTCAAGATGTCCGACAGTAGTGGGAGTTCCTCGTAGACACCACTTCCCTTCTTCAATGGTGAAAGTTATAATATTTGGAGCTTGAAGATGGAAACTATCTTGGTTTTCAAAGACCTTTGGGGTCTTGTTGACAAGGATACGATGAAGACGAGATAAATCAGCATCATCTGAATGAAAGTATTAAGAGAAATGCCAAAGCTTTGGCACTCATACAACAGTCTTTGGATGAGAAGATCCTCATCAGGATTTCTCAAACCAAAAATGCAAAGAAGTCATGGGACGTTTTGAAGAAGGAGTATCAAGGTTGTGTCAAGAGTTCAGAATCCAAGTTGTATGCTTACCAGCAAGAGTTTGAAACCATTCGCATGAAGAATGGTGAATCTGTCTATGATTATGTGAGCAGAATTCTCACAGTTGTGTTTCATATTTGAGCACTTGCTAAAGTGCTCACTGAACAAGTTGTGGTGAGGAAGATATTGAGAAGTCTCTCTCCAAAATTTTTCCATGTATTTTCCTCAATAATAGAAGCCAAGAATGTCTCCAAACTTAGTGTTGAAGAGCTGAGCAGTTCTTTGGCAATGAAGGGAGGCTAGACTTGGGTCTTAATTTAGCTGAAGCTAAAGCCTTTCATGGCAAGGCTGAGAGTGCACCATCACCATCCAACCTACAATTTTCTAGAAGAGGGAGAGGTCACACTAGTTTCATAGGTAGATCAAGAGGAATGAGGAGAGGAAGAAGTCAAGATGCAAGAATTCCAAATGATTCAAGCAATGAGCTTACATTCAACTAAGATTATAAATCAAACAAGTCTCATTTACAATGCTATAATTGTAAAAAATATGGGCATTATAAGTCATAATGTTGGTAAAACAAAGAGAAGAAGAAGAAGGCGACCAATATGGTTGAATCAGGCGAGCAAAGTCACCCATTCAGACAGCAAAGCCATCTCTTCATGGCTATTGGAGAGACACTTGCAAGAGCCAAAGATGTATGGTTGGTCGACAGTGGTTGTTCAAACCACATGATGAGTGTTAGAAGGCTGTTTCAAGATCTTAAAGAATCCTTGCAGCGAACTGTTCATCTTGGTGATAATAGGGAGCTTGAACTGGCCGGTGTTGGGATGATTGTTTTTGCACAAGTTTTAGGAAGGCTGGAACACTAAGAGATGTGCAATATGTTCCACTACTTGCTCACAATTTACTGAGTGTTACACATCTTCCTAGGACCACATTTAATGTTAATTTTGCTGTTGATGAATGTGTAATAAGAGAGAGCAACATCAACACTCTTGTGGCTTGAGTGAAGATGATGACAAATGGACTGTTCCCTTTACCAATCAATGAGGTGGGAGAGGCCCAAGTAGTACATGGGGGAGATGAAAATTCCATGCTCTAGAATAGGAGGTATGGCCATCTAAATTCTCAAAGTTTGCAACTTCTGTCACAATGAAATTATGTTCTAGAATTGTCTTCCATCTCCCTAACAACCTCATGTGAAGCTTGTGCACTTGGGAAGCATATGAAGTTGCCCTTCTCCAACAAAGGAGCAAGACGTGCTTCTTTACCTCTTCAACTACTCCATGCGGATCTTTTGTGGTCCAATGCAGACCCCAACACCAGGTGGAAGTATGTATTTTTTTTCATGTTAATAGATGATTGCACCCGCTATAGTTGGATATATTTTCTCTAATCCAAAGATCAAACCTTGGATCGATTTTGAATCTTCAAACAACTGGTTGAAAACCAGTATAATCTCAAGATCAAAGCATTGCGCACTGACAGAGGGGGAAAGTTCAATGGAGTGGCCGAAAGCAAGAATATGACTATTGTTGAAATGAATAGGTGTTTGATGCATGGAATGAAGGTTCCCACATTCATGTGGGCCGAGGCAGTGTCCAAAGTTGTGTACCTACTCAATAGAGCTCCAACTAGAGCTATTTGAGATATAACTCTAAACAAGGCTCTCACAGGTATGAAGCCTTCTATTTCACACTTGTGCACCTTTGGTTGTGTTGCCTTTGCTTTCACTAATCCATAGCTTCAAAGAAAACTCGATCCTAAGTCAGAAAGACTTCTCTTCATCGGCTACAGTGATGCGTCAAAGGGTTACAAGCTGTACAATCCGCTTACATGCAAGGTAACTATTAGCTGAGATGTTGTTTTTCATGAAAAGATGGAATGGGGTTGGACTAATTTCTTAGGAACTTCATCAAACACTGAAGCTTGTGGTCCAAAAACACTTCCATCAGCTTCTACATTTGAGTTTGAACTAGGCGTATCCATTGAATTTGAAGAACATGCACAACCTCAGGCGCCCAAATACAAGACCCTGAAAAAGCTATACAATACATGTTCCTTAGCATTAACAGCTTCAAATCCTCACTCATATGTTGATGCAACAAAGGAGAGTGAGTGGAAGTTGGCAATGGATCATAAAATGGAATGTATCCAAAAGAATAGTACTTGGACACTCACCCATCTACCAGTTGGGAAACTTCCCATAGGCTTGAAATGGGTTTATAAATCCAAGTATCAAGATGACGGGTCTCTTCTCAAAATATAAGCACGTTTAGTGGCCAAGGGATATTTGAAGAAGCCTAGAATAGATTTTGAGGAGGTGTTCTCAACGGTAGTGAGAATGGAGTCAGTCTGAGTCCTCCTTGTAATTATAGTACAGAACAAGTGGCCTCTTCTTCAACTTGATGTGAAGTCAGCTTTCTCAATGGCTACTTAACTGAAGAGGTATATATTTGTCAACCTATAGGTTATATTATTCCAGGGAAAGAAAAGCTAGTTTACAAGCTCAATAAGGCTCTTTATGGGTTGCGCCAAGCTCTAAGGGCTTGGTATGCAAGAATAGATCATCATTTCTTAAGCCTAGGATTCCAAAAAAGCAATTGTGAACCAATTGTCTATACAAAGAAGTCAGGAGATGATACCTCATTATTGTGTTATTATGTAGATGATATTATTTACACAAGCACAAGTCATGTTTTATTGTCAGAGTTTAAGAAGGATATGATGTTCACTTTTGAGATGACAGACTTGGGAGTTCTCAGGTATTTTCCCTGGCTAGAGGTAAAGTAAGAACAAGGCAAGATTCATGTATGCCAACAACACTATGCTTTGGAGCTATTGAAAAGAGCTGGCATATTGAATTCTAAGAGTCTCTCCATACTAATAAATTATCAATGAAAAGCTTTCAGCTTGAAGATGGCTCAAGGAAATCAGAAGAAATGAGATTCAAAAAAGCTATTGGAGGGTTACTTTACCTCACTCACACAAGGCCAGACTTGGTCTTTGCTATTAGCTTAGTATCCAGGTATCTTCACAACCCATCAAAGCATCATATGGGTGTTATGAAGAGGATTCTCCATTATGCTGCAAGAACAATAGACTTTGGACTTCCATACCATCATGTTGATGAATTCAAACTCGTTGACCATGTGGATAACGACTGTGATGGGTCCTTAGATGATAGAAAGAGTACAAGTGGATGGGTTTTCAGTTTGGGCTTGGGAGCCATTACCTGGAGTTTGAAGAAGCAGGAGATAATGACCTTATTAAGCACCAAAGCTGAATACGTGTCTGTTACCTCAGAGGCAGGCCAAGGAGCTTGGATACGCAGGCTATTGGAAGACTTGGGAGTTCATTAAAGCTCTGAAACTATCTTGTTTTGTGACAACAAATCTACTATCTCCATTATCAAAAACCCAGCCATGCATGGGCGCACCAAACATATTGAACTATGTTACCATTTCATCTGAAATCTAATCACTAATGAAGTGATTCAGCTGGTTCATTGCAATAGTGAAGAGCAAACAACTAATATTTTAACAAAGGGATTGTCAGTTGGCAAGCATGAATTCTTCAGGGCAAAGCTTGGTATTGTGAAGCTTTGAACAAGGGGGAGTGTTAGCTATGTTCAGAGTTTGCATGAAAATAAAGTGACAACGTGTAACTATAGTGCACTAGTGTTGGAGCCACTCAAAGGCTCTGTTATGAAGTCAAAGCAAGTTATTTTTATTGTTGATAGCTTAGCCTTTATCTTTTTAGTTGTCAAATTGGTCTAGCTAGTTTACTTTATTTGCTGTCATGTTATAGTTTGCTAGTTGTCATGTTGTGTTTGGTTAAGCATTTAAGCCTTGCATTTGAATAATAGAAGAAATTGCATTGTTGTGAGTGAAGAGCGAATCTGGTTGTCAACCATTATAAAACTTCAATGAGTGTTACTTCATCAATATTATTCTCTTCCTGAGTTTTATTATATTTGCACCTTCTCAGAAGAAAACCACCACCTTGTCCAATTTTAACATTCTTGCCTCCACTATCTTTTTTCACATTAAAGCTTTCACTCTTGCTATCTTCTCTACCTGGGCGTTGCCAAAGAATATGACAATAAGCAACCTTTCCCTTATGCCTAATTTATTGACACCAACAAAATGATTGTGGTTGTTTAAGAGATGTGGTTATGTTTTATTTCGTGTTTGAAAATAACTTAGCATTTATGCTGAAATTCCTTGTTTATATTGTTTATTCAAAGGCTTTAGCCGCACTTAGTGCTTATATATATGTCATACTTTTTTTGTTGCTTATTACGTCTTTAAAATTGTTTTCAATTTATACCACGTTAAAAAAAAATTGACCATAAGACAACAAACATTTATTTTTACTAATAGGTGGCAAACGCTCCCCATTTAATAGATTGTTAAAGGGACATATATGTACGGATGTGTACTAGTTACGGTGATAACAAACAATTTTACCCATCATACTTTTTTTTTTTTAATTTTTTAATTTGGTTTTCAATATATACATATACCATAATAAAATCTAATTCTCCACAAATATAATTAATTATGTCTCAATTTTATATATGCCTTATAAAAATGTAATCAGATATATATACACACACACACTCGAACTATGATTTAAACCCCTGCAAAGATATAAACAAAATATTATTTTTATGCATGCTGGATATATATATATATAGCTTTATATGCATATAAATGTAATATTTTAGTTTTACATATATTTTTTTGTTTAATGGTCTGTTTTGCATGTATATATATGTATATATATATATATATATGCCTTTACCATCGAGGGATTAGTCTAAGTGGTAAAAATATAACTTATTTAAGCAAGTGGTTTAAAATTTAAATCTTTATATATGAAAAAACTTTTTAAGAGAGTTCTATCCTTTTATAGGGCTTTTGGTACTTTACCCCTCCGACTGTGGATAAAAGACCTTATATATAACAGAAAAGGACTATATAGACCTCCTAATAGTTGTAGTTGGTCATTCATTACCTGTAACTTTGTAGGTGACCTTAAGGTGCCAGCTTTTTAAAATGTTTTTAGAGAGGGGCGGCAGCTAATAAATTCTATAGGAAATGACATTGTTACCCATGTCTTTTTATGTTTTAAAAAAGTTAAATGCATTAAATATTGAGTTATCAATCTATTCATCTTCTTCATCACTACCACCATCGTCTTCTTATTCTTTAATTTCTCTTTTGTATAATTTTTTTTTCTTGTTGTTGTTATTATTCTTTTTTCCTTCTTAATTACATCTTCGTGGTGCTAGAAATGTAGGAGGAGGAGGAGGAGGAGGAAGAAGAAGAAGAAGAAGAAGAAGAAGAAGAAGAAGAAGAAACAAAAGTGATGATGATGATGATGAATAATGAGAGAATTATAGAAGAAAATGAAGCACCTACTAAATTCGGAAGAAGAGCAAGAACAATAACAAGAACAAGATAATGATGATAATGATGATAATGAAAAAATGAGGGTAAATAATAGAATAAAATCAACAACTACTTAGCAAATTAGAGCCACTAGTTAGAGAGCCATTTTAGCAAGTTGGAGAAATTGTCTTATATTTCTTCCTCATATTAAAGCAATTACTTAGTGAATACACACCATTGTCTAGCTATTCAACACACTCTTATGGTTTATTACAATGCAAATTAGCACCACAAACTAGCAAGTTGGTGCACAACCCACCAGTTCAGGGAACTATAGTGGTCTCTTAACCAAAAGAATGTGCGAGTGGTTAGTAGTTTGGCGCCGTGATGCCCGTCCCGCAATACAGGCTCATGATAACTGCCGTGGTAACTTGAGATGGGATGAGTCACACCCTACTCTCAAGTTAAGGTAAGGCATCGTGACATCTGTCAACACCAAAATAAATAAATAGATCCACATAACACAATCTCATAACCATGGATTTATATACATATAACACTCCCCTAGTACCCAGTGTCCCTACAACACAAACATATTCAGTACACACAACCAAAGATAAAACATACAACACGATAAATAGATTGGTCTAAACTTGATAAGTGCTTGTGTATTAGTAATACGAAGTAATCCTTGTGGATGAGTGACACACCATGAGGGTTAGACAAAGCTAGGTTGGAGAGGGTCGAGAGGGTGAGTCGAGAGATAGCAAAATGTCCCCTTTCCCATCCGATGTAATTTATCCTACCTCCACATTCCAAGAGTTTTTTGCAGTCACAATAAAGTGAAGTGCTAAGAGACAAACTCCACTGGGGCTTAGTTGAGCAAGCAATAAAGTGAAGTGTTGAAGTAATCCTTAGTGCTAGGACTTAATTGTGACTAGGGGTGTTTCGCCTGGACAAAAGGGTTAGATCTATATTAGGGAATAGTATTTATCACTTGGAGTCCCCAAATCTTCATGCAACCCAACACAGTGTGAGGCGTTAAGAGTATCCCTTTCTGGCGGGGCATAGTGTGAGGGTTAGTCACGGTTGACCTTAGGTTAGGGACCATGTGTCTTAGAATTTTCACAACTCATTAAACATCAGTTAGGAGACATAATGATTGGTCTTGTACTTGAAACAATAGTCCTGGGATGAGCAATGTCCGGGTGCCCCACTTTTAATCGATTGTCTCTCCTATTATTCTATTGCGTCTCTTTCTTCTTTACTTTGTTTCTATTTGCAGTGATATTGTTCATGCCACACTTAAATCATTTTTACTATAGCTAAATAACAATACTTGTGTTTCTGAGCACTATTCTCTATGGATACGGCTACTCACTCACCAGGGTACTTTATTACTTCGACAACCAGTGCACTTGCGGTACGCACTCACAAAGGGTGTGTCAGAAATATACAAATTGGAGGGGCACAAAGGTAGTCATACTCATGTGTTCCAACTTGTGTGATACTAGCAAAATCTTTGACAATGTGATTTCATTGAAGATGCAACGCGATTTACCCCATGGATGTGTGCCCATTCATGTGGCCTCGATGAAAAGTATGGATTTGACAGTATTTTGGCAAAGCACTATAGCAGTTTACTATAGCAAATCACTATAGTGAAAGTACTGTAGTAGTTACTGTTCACAGCTCGTAGGAAATCAACTTCTGGAAATTCCGTGTGGATGCCCAATTCCAACCTCTATAAAAGCCGCGATTTGGGATTCTTTTCCAATCTTTTTCTCATCTTTTCCCCATCCTTGGAGGCTCTTGCGGCTAGGATTTGGAGAGGCTTTGGCTAGGCCTTTGGAGCGGTTCTACGGCCTTCGACACCACGTTTCTTCAGAAGATAGTTATTGGGGAAGCTTTTGTCGGCATCGATTCGGGAAGGTGTGCCCTCGGATTGACGAGGGAACTCTTGGAGAAGACGAGGCAACTTCACAAGACCATCGATACCGACTACGAGGGGGTTTTACTTATGGATTGCTTGCTTTTACCTTTGATTTTATTATTGATTGTATCTTGCTCCATGGAGAGCTAAACCCTTAGTGGGTGCTTGGGCTTGTAAACCTTAGGATGATTTTGTTTCATTGATCTTTAATTATGTTTCTTTAATTGATGGTTTTAATTGAGTTCCAACCTTGAATGCTTGTTGAATTGATTTTCCCTTAAAGTGACACTAGGGTTGAGAATTTATCTTGGTAATCCTTGTGGATGAGTGACACACCATGAGGGTTAGACAAAGCTAGGTTGGAGAGGGTCGAGAGGTAGCAGAACGTCTTCTTTCCCTTCCGATGTGATTTGTCCTACCTCTACGTTCCAAGAGTTTTTTGCGGTCATAATAGAGTGAAGTGTTAAGAGACAAACTCCACTGGGGCTTAGTTGCATGAGCAACAGAGTGACGTGTTGAAGTAATCCTTAGTGCTGGGGCTTAATTGTGACTAGAGATCTTTCGCCTGGACCAAAGGGTTAAATCTGCATTAGGGAATAAGGTTTATCACTTGGAGTCCCCAAATCTTCATGCAACGCCACACAGTGTGAGGAGTCGAGAGTATTCTTTTCCGCAGGGGCATAGTGTGAGGGTTAGTCACGATTGACCATAGGTTTGTGACTGTGTGTTTTAGGATTTCCATGACTCATTAGACATCAGTTAGGAGACATAATGATTGGTCTTGCACTTGAAACAATAGTCCTAGTGTGAGCAATGTCTGGGTGCCCCATTTTCAATAGATTGCCTCTCCTTATATCCCTATTGCGCTTTCCTTTATTCTCTTTACTTTTATTTGCATTGATATTGTTCACATCACTCTTGAATCATCTTCACTATAGTTAAATAGCAATTCTTGTGTTTCTGAGCACTATTCCCTGTGGATACGACTACCCACTCACTAGGGTACTTTATTACTTTGACAATGCGCGCATTTACGGTACGCACAGAGCAAGGGGTGTGTCAAAACCCCAAAATGCAGATAAACCTAGGCTAAAGGATGCTAAACTCAACACTAGACCCTCACAACATGACGATCGATCACACTATGGCCTGCCAAGATGAAAGAGGGAGAAGGTGAGTAACAAGAATACTTAGTGAGGGGTGACTGCATAAATAAATAGAGTCCTAAAGCATTTCACCACGATAAACAATTTAAATGTAGTTGCTTAGCATCAAGTAAAATATTTTAAAAACATCCATATGTAAATAGATAAATACCAGAAGTACAAAAATAGGTTTTCTGCTGGCCATAAAAACTTTCCCAGTTTAGTTGCAGCCTCAACTAGTCCTAGAACTACCAAAGATTTAAAAACAGGATAAGAAAACCCCTTGGCATTGGCCTTTGATCAACCTGGGCGGTGGCCCCGAGTATCTCAACATCACACCCATCAAGAGCTCTGCAATGCCTCTTGAATAGGAAAACCAAGGGTTAACCCTCGCCACCTCTACATAGACTAGATCGAGGAGACCCTTACACTATAGTGCAAGACCCTGTCCACAAATTTGGGCTAATACCCACGGGCCGCACCCCGCTATCACCATCAAATTCCAATAAAATACATGAGACTATTTTCAGGATGCAGGTTCGCTTTTCATTTCCAAGTCTTAGTCCAAACATACATACTTTGAAAGCATTTTACTCATAAAAAGCAAAAATAAAATTGCCATATAATCACCTATGAAACATGATGCATACCTGAACATAATACGAGTTTCAAATTCTATAATAAAACCATTCAATACTTTTGAGAGAAAGAGCAAGATAATATATATAAACCATACCATGTTATAAAATACTCAAGCACTCATATAAAGCTATGCATTTAACCAAATCACCACTCATAGTACAATACAAAATCTTCTTGGCAGGGTTTACTCTCTCACCACTTCCTTCCCTGCCTCAAAGAATTCACCACCTATCGAACACAACCACACAAGAGTCAAACAACAAAGAAGAATGAGAAAAAAAGCATGTAAAGAGAAAATCCTAAATTTATGTGCAATGCAACCTTAAAAGAGGCCTAGGGTAGACTCACACTTGGGTTCAAGGGCTTCCAAAGAGTTTCTATAGAGGTTGGCTTCATTCCAAACCAAGGAAACCAGAGAAAGAAGCACGGTTCGCCTGTGCTACATTAAAGCTACATTACCATGATTTCTAGCAAAGTGAATGTTCATGGATTCAACAAGATTGAAGGAAAAAGGAAGTGTACATTTTCCACTCATTCTCCTATCATCTATTCCACAAGAATGGCACATGAAAAGCTCATCAATCGTAATAATTGCAACCCTGGATCTATCTTTAATGAGTAAGAAGGCATGGAGAAACAAGGAGAATAAACATGACATACCTTGCCAAGCTCGAAAGGGAAAAATAGGGTAGATGATTGAGCTTCTTCAAAGGATGAAGATGAAGAAATTCAAGATGGAGTTCTTCTCATCCAAGGGAAAAATGAAGAAGAAGATGAAATGATGAAGAGTAAAGGAAAGGGGAAAGAAAAAAAAGGTTTAAGGATTGACAAAAGGCCAAAATACCTTTGTTTCTTGACATGGAAAAGCCTTACACAAGCGTGTATCATATCTACAAGAGCATGTATCACCCGTGTAATTACTATAGTAACATGCTACAGTGTACAGGATCAAATGTTACAGTACGGCTCCTACAGTATAACCATTCATAATTCCGTAGAGTTACATGGCCATGTGGTTCTCTGACTTTTTCTAGAGAGTTACACAGATAGGTACACGCCCATGACACGTTCGTGTACCCTTTTGACCAATTTCTGAGTTTTTCCAGAGTTACACGGGGAGGTTCACGGTAACATGCTTGTGTAATTCTCAATCTATGATCTGAGTATTTATAGAGTTATATGGTTGCTATAGTACACTACCATAGTACTATGGCTACAGTACAATTGCTACGGTATATTTCCATCCTTTTCCTTGTGCTATAATGATACAGAACAATTGCTATAATATGTTTCCCTGAGTTTTTCATAGAGTTACACGGGCAAGTACATGCCCGTGTAATTCTCTGGCCATTCATTCTGCATAAAAAATGTCAAAATGACTATTCTATAACCATGTACTCTTTAGACCGAACAAAACACTACATAACACACGCTTAGAATGGAAGACAAAGCGAAAGAAAAAGGTCCTTAAAATCACAGGCGCACTCTTGCTGTTAATTATATTACAAATTTGCACAGCAAGTTTATAATGGTCATTTAACAAAAAAAATAAAATAAAGTGCAATGTGGGGATTTGAACATGGCCACTTGGTTAAAAAACCAACACATTAACCACCAAGCTATACTATATGATTTACATGTTTTAGAATATATATATATATATATATATTTGGACCTACAGTTTTGCAAATTGAGTGCAAGTGTGGGGATTTGAACCATGGCCATTGGGTTAAAAACCCAATATCTTAACAACCTAGCTATGCTATATAATTTGTACATTTTTAAATTTATATATATGCACCTTTACTTTTGCAGATTAACATCAATGTCAAGCATGTTCGGCTCAGTTTTGCAGTTTATTACATTGCAAATTTACATAGCAGGTTCGAGGGCAACCCATTAGCAACTGTGGGTATTTGAACATGGCCACTTGGTTAAAAACCCAACACATTAACTTCCAAGTTTTGCTATATGAACTAGATATTTTTGAATTTATATAAATTTAGACCAATACTTTTGCAAAATTAACACTATTCTCTAATAGTTCGAGCCACTCTTATGATTTATTACATTGTAATAAAGCACCACAAACTAGCAGGTTGGTGCATAACTTAGAAGTTTAGCAAACTGTAGTAGAAGTGAAAGATATGGAGAAAAAGAAGATTAGATGGGAATATTGGAGAAGATGAAAAGACATTACTTAATAATTCCTATACCACTAAGCTTCCATTTCTCTTCATTTTTTTTCCTTATCTTGTCATGGATCTCTAAACCATAGAAGAAATATAAAACCCAATCTCTCCAACCTCCTTCCATGGTATCACTCTCTTCTAGTATTTTAACTTATACAAGAAAAAAAAACGTTTTAATGAGATTTTACAAAAAAAAATATATAAAAGAAAAAGAAAGCCCATAAACAACAATAATGATGAAATAATTAAATACAAAAAAATAATATCAAAATAGAGAAGAAGAAGAAGAAGAAGAAGAAGAAGAAGAAGAAAGAAGTATTTGCAAAGAAGAAAAAAATGAAGAAGAAGAAGAAGAAAAGGGAGGTGGAGAAAAATAAAAGAGAAAAAGGAAAAAACCAAGTGTAATTTAGTCTTTGTGTTAAAAAAAAAAATAATTAAAATCTTGATTTGATGTCTACAGGGATTACAGAATCAACTATGAAAAAATCATGGTCTTCTAAGTCATTATCTAAACTATAAACGTTTTTGACCAATTTGGAATTAATCAGGGACTGTGCGATAACTTTCCCTATTAAAAAAGTATAGAGAACTATTTATTCAATAGCCTTTTATATATAAAAAAAAAAGGTAGGAGCAGTTCGGCAAGCCATTTGTTGAAAAATCCTCTTGTTAAAAAAAAGGATAATACTTTCTTTATTTTTTGCTTTGTTTCATGGACACTACATCACTAGCATACATGCATAGTGTGTGACATTACCACCATTGCTAATATACATATGCACTCTTTCTATGATAATAGAGGACTATTAATGATTCTAGTAATATGCCAAATAGGGTCTGTCATACTCTATCTTTAGCATTAGCATGACAAATTTACTTATATCAACTACAGTAGCTTTAACTTCAACTGCAACAGTCTTGTGAACCTATAGAATTTCTCAAAAGAAATCTAAAATGAAACTTATCTATACTCTATATATATATATATATATATATATATATATTGAAGATAAAAATTACAGTCTATGTTTATTAGTTGATACCGTTGAAAAAAAGATAAGAGAATTAAGAGTTGTTGAATTAAGTTGCTGATGCGTACCACAAGCGCACATATTTTTTAAGTAGTAAATCAATTTTGTTCCTACAAGGACTTTGGTGTTGATTGTTAGTTTCTTATTATTGGAGTTATCAAGGCGAATTGGTGTGTATGGAAAAACTAAATAAAGTAATATGTAATAAAAACTAAACTAGCAAAAGTGAAGCAGTTGATGGCTTAGGGCGACTAACTCAAATTCAATGGCTTCTAGGATTAGGGTTCACTACAATGTTGGATAAAAAGACTTCATATTAATTTCTCTAAAGATCCTAGTATACTCACTATTTTTTTTTTCATAGTATAGAGAGACATTGAACTTAGATAACTCCTGCTTTCATGGTAATTGAATCTAATTAGATCTATTAAGTTCTATGATATCCAATAACCCTCAAGAAACCTAATCTAAGTTTTAGGTTCAATTCTAGGGTTTCTAATACTTTAGTTCACTTTTCGGTCCTTCCCTTGTATTTAAGATCATGCAACTACAGGATTGAAGACATACACAAGCAATAAGAATTATAGAATCGAATCAAGAGCAAATAAACATTACTACGAGAATAAAAGTTAATACATCGTCTACTATCTCAATATTGGGCTAGTCCCAACCTTAGAATAAAAAAATCTACTCACTCATATTTGATATACAAGTGGCCATAATATTCAATTTAAAGATAAATCTAAACATGAGACAGTCTAAGAAAAGGCAAAGCAATAGTGAAATATTGATTCTTTGATGGATCTCCACTTGATCTTCACTTTCTCTCTCCTTTTGATGGTTCTTGAGCATTGCCAAATCTTGGAGAAGTCCCACTCTAGCCCTTCCAAAAGATCTCTGCTTTTTTATGACATGATGGCCTTTTTATATGAAGAAAGCAAGTTAGGGTTTGCTAAGTAGACCAAGGAGCATGGCCATGTCAAGTTCCATGGTTAGGCCATGGAGCTTTCTGTTAAAACTCTTCTAAAAATTCTACAAATTTGATCCAGTGAGAAAGATGGTCATGTCATAGTGCATGGGCAGGCTATGTTTCTTGCTATCAGAGAGTTTATGTTTTATTCTTGCTCCAAATTTGGCCTTCATGGTTCTCCTTCATGAATCTTTAGATATCCATGAGATTGATGTTGATTTTCACTCATTTGCACAAAAAAACATTGGGGAGCAGTAACCCGAACTTAAAAGAGAAATATTCATATCTAAATGAATGAGAATGCATAAAAAATTAACAAATAAAATCTAATGCATATTGAAATATTATGTCATTTTAACACTTAACAGTTACTGAATTACTGTATTGCTGGCCATTTTCTTCAGCTAAAAGAAGTTCCATTTGTCATTCTAACAACTTTTTTGACGGTTGAGGAGTTAGTTAATCTATTACAATGGTTAGCAGACCTGTTAGTTATTATTTAGACATGTCAGCATATTTGTTACCCTAATCAACAACGCAGTTGAGAGTGTTTACATAAAAAAGCAATTGTATTTCATTCCATTGTACTGATTTTACACAATCAATTGAATTTGTAAAAGATCTCTTGTAAAAAAGCAATTGTATTTCATTCCATTCTACTGATTTTACACAATCAATTGAATGAAGTGGGATTGATATTATCATCTTCTACTTTTCCTCTCTTGTTCCTTTGCATCTTGAATGGTTGTAAAGGATCTCTTGTAGTTGATTTGTGTCATTTAAAGAAGAGTTCCATCTTTCAAGGCTTGATCTCTATTCTGCAAAAAATGGTAGTCACCAACTGTTTAGAGGTTGTCGGTTAAATGAGTTGACACCAAGGTGAAGATATTGGTCTTGAAATAAGTTAGCAAGCTATATGTATACAATATTTTTTGATAATATTCATTAGGTATTAAGGGGGCATTTGGTTCTCGTATTGGGAATAGGGAGGAGTTGAATAAGAATAGAAATAAGGGAGGGTAAAGTAGGAATGTAAATAAAGAATGTGTTTGGTTGATAAAATATGAGAAAGTAATTCATTGGGAATATGAAAGTAAAAGAAGAAAACATAGTAAAACCCTTAATCTAGATTAATAAAAATAATTATCAGGTTAGATAAATATTTTGACTATTGTTATTTATATTTAACTAAATATTTCACTTCAATTATTATTTATTATTAAAATTATCTATTTAATTATTATTTGAACTAGATTATTATCTTTAATTATTAGTTATTATTATTCCACATTTATTATTTTATTCAAATGATCTAATTAATTATTATTTAAATTAAATTATTATTTTATTTTATTAGTTATTATTTCACTTTAATCATTACTTATGATTAAAATTATATATTTAATTATAGTTGAATTAAATTATTATTTTAATTATTAAATAAGAGGGATAAATTTGACATTTCAAGACCAATAAGTGAGCAAGGAATGAGAAATCTTCCTATTCTCCCATTTTTGAGAGGATTGCTCATTTCTCACTCATTACTCACTTCTCTCTCACTCCCATAATTGGTCATCCAGACAAAATATTGGAAGTACAAATTAATGATTTTTAGTCCATGCCTTAATACCAAACGCCCCTAAAGATTTAGATCTCATCCCTCTAAAAGATGGAAAACTACTTGATGATGCGTACTTCTCATCATGAACTTTATCACAACCCATTTGGCAAACAATCTCTACATGGAGATGAGCTCCAATCTGGTTATGAACTCACTAAAATAAAGATATTCATTTCAAGATGTCTGTGCAATTATAGCAGGACAATGACAACTTAAACCAGTTGTCCATATGATACAATGGCATTTCTCACAGCTTTAATTAAGACCAACCCATTGTTAACCATAGCTTAGTGATTCTAACAGAAGACAAAAAGTGTTTTTGCATAATATGTGGGAATGTAATTACAAGTTAAGGAATTTCTCATAAAATTTCGGCAAAGTCAAGACTTAACTTTTAATATAAAATTGAGTGAAAAAATGGTAACTCATTTCTTTCCGAATAAGAGGTTGAGGGTTCAACTCACTCTCAACTCATTGTGGATTGTGCCTAGTCCATATTTATTAAAAAAAAAAAATTAATAAAAATTAATTATTTTACATAATTCGGCTTTAATTAAAATTTTTTGGCTCTTTTAACATGTCTTGGCAAACCACCCTTTTAACAACCATGTTTTCTTTTTTAAATACATTTTTATTTATCTACTTTTTACTACATTCAAAATAATATATATATATATATATATATATATATATATATGAAGAAAGATTTCAATACCAACTTCAGTGACCAGGGAGACTTCTGATGGGCTTCTGGTACAATATCATCTGCTCCGGATGCAGTTTATGAAATTCCTCTCCTGATGCCTCAATACCTGATGAAATGAAGAAAAACAGAAGCATTTTCTTTACACGCAACCAAACACAAAAATTATTAAAAAAAAAAAAAAGGGAAATCTTCTTTTTCTATTATCCCTTCATTTTCTTTCAATCCAAACACGCCGAGAATGAACTAATTCTCTTCATGAGATGCTGAAAGTTGAACTTCAGGACAACATCAAACACCATTGCACCAAATTTAAGGAAAATTTGGTAAATAAGTTTGTATTGACCGCTGTCACATGAACACCACGCATCTCAAATCATAATGAAAGACAGCAGCAACAACATTCACAGGATAGAAAGAAAAGATCAAAAGATAAAGAGAAGCACAGAAGACACAGCACAACATAAACAAATTCAAATAATAAATATTCTCATGATCTAGTTTGAGGGTTAATCTCCAATTCAGACTAATGATTGGTTCCGTGAGTAAATCATTAATTAGTAAAAATAAAACAATAAAAACAGGGCCTATAAACTAGTCAAACAAAAATTAAAAACAAAAACTTGCCCCTAAACTGTCAGTTTCAAAAAAATAGTTCAGGGTTGCGAAGCAACAGCTATGTCAGATGTCCTAGCGAAGTGCTATGTGAAGTGGGAAAAAGACTCAGCAGCAAAGGTAATTTGTGTCCAAGAACTAAAGAATGTTTTTTTCGAGGAAAAAAAAAAAAAAAAATTCCTCCCTCAATTGACGGCAACCTCAGCTGACAAGCTGAAGTGTTGCATATTCTCTTGACCTCCACCTAATTTAGATTTAGAGGCCTCAAGCACGTCAACTGCTTCTTGCACCTTTATTGCCAATGCTTCTGGTGATTCCAATAACAGTAACAATTCAGAGTTGTCCATCTCCAGCAGCATTCCAGTGATTTTAGCTGCCAGGTCAAACTGCAGAATTGCCGGAAAAAGGAAAGAGAATCAGATATTGTAAAGCTAGAAAGGAGGATTTACAGTTTGAATTGAAGAACTACTTCACCTTATGTTTCATAACCAAAGGGTAGAGACGATCACCAAGCATCTGCTTTTGCTGCTCTGGAGAAGCAGCAGCAAGCATACTGCTGAGCATTTCTGTACCTTGAGGGTTAGAAGCAGCAGGCGGAACCGACCCATTCCTCAAGTCACGCTGCCGAACATTAGGCACATACTTCATCTGTCCAGGCCTCTGCTGTTATCGAAGGCACTAAATTATTACTTAGAGACATAAAAAATATAGAGATGTACTGTTTACAAACTAAATACAAAGACTCGCGTATACATTTTCTTTCGGCCAAAAGAAAATGTTACACAGTGCGTTTAGATAATTCCTTTTATAGATGATTAAACACATCAAAGCCCACAGCCTCTTTCAATTTAAAGTGTTTGAAATTCATTAACACAGCAAATGATGTTACATGTACATCAATATGAGCGAAGAAAAAGAAGGCAGATATTTAACAAGCTAGCTGAGTAAATAAATCCAGTAAACAAGTCCTGCAAAATTATACTTTCTTGAGAAAGTAGCATTTCCCTAAGGTTATCATGTAACCCAGATACAATTGAAGTTCACAAGAAATTGTAGAATTAAATGGGATCCAATGTGGTAAGATATGGAACATGTGGGGCATTTATTTGGTTAAAGGTGTAACTTTCTTGTAAGGGGTTTTTTTAAAAAAAATTTTATTATTATTATTATTATTATTATTATTATTTATTTATTTATAATGTTTATACCCTAAAAGTTAATTCATTTGTCCAGATACACAAACCATGGTTGGGATGATAACTAATGTTGAGGTCTACCTCTTTATGGCCATATTGGGCCAAATTGGGGGATGAGTTCAACCTTAAAATTATAGAGGCTATCCGCCACTTAAAGCTAAGCTAGTGCTGAAAAAGCTTACCAAAGTTCCAAAACAAACAAATGTGAAGCATCTAGTTAATAAGTGAAAAAAAGGGCATCACCTAAATTTTATTAGATGATTAAGTAAAATTTTCATTAGATGAAAATAAAAAATTCAGAAAGAATGGATTGTCATACATAAAAATAAGAACTGATGAGCTTTATAATTTGTAGAAAAGAAACAGCAAAACAGAATTCACTTGCTGTTGAGGCAATTTTTCTTTTCAATTTAGTAGCAGTGTTAAATGGAATCAGAGTGACAATAAGAATCCTGAGTTGGATTGCTTATTGTATTGTACACTTCATTTATTTCCATCTATGTTCTAATTTGCTTACTCAATCTTTCGATGATTGTATTTAGAGATTTAACACTTTCCACATGAAGTTAGTACCAAAATATTTAGATAATATTATGCTGTTTGATAGTTTGAAAGACTGCCATTTTTACCATTAAAGTCAAGCAGCATAAATGGCTATGATGAGTATTTCAACCTCAGATATTTGTGTATACATGATGTAGGGAGTGCTATATAATGATGATGCTAAAAGTGAAATCAACAGAAATGAAGCCAAATTTGAGAAGGATCTAAACAAGAGCAATCATTTGTTAGAGTCTTGAAAATGATGATATTATTGAACCAGTGAATTCTGAACAAAATCAATCACACCAACCAAGTGTCCTACTAAGACAAAGATTGAGGTGAACCCTATCATCTAGACTCCACTAAAATTGCAAGGGAGACAACAAAGATAATCTTGAAATTATATACTAAAAACATCAATTACCCCAACTTCAAAAGCTATGTTGTAATTTCCTTCAAAAGAAAAACTTGCAGTAAGATTTTCTAATGCAACAAGAGTTTTAAACAAGGCCAACACAGCTCAAAGATGTATGCCTTTAGATTCAAAATTCACAACAAGGGTGTTATCCTAATTCTGTGATGTAGGGTGCATGGGAATGAAGAGAAAATATAAAATCAATTTCACATTAGGAATGATAATGATTAAAAATGCTACATTGATTTAAAGGAAAAGAGGTGAAAAATATTGATGCATTTGGTTCCCTTTCCTATTATTCATCAAATCCAGATTTATATTGGTCAGGGCCAGCCCGCAATTAGCGAAGTACAAAACTGATTCAGCATCAATGACTCCAACAGCCCAACATAAAGTTTAGCTTGCCATTTAGACCCTTGCAACCACATCAAAAGAAAGGGACATGTTGCCTCTCCCACAAGAGACCATCCTTATTTATAGAAGTAAATTTTAAAAATGTGAATTTTAAACATCAAAAAAATAGTTACATATAGTATTATTCGGTAATTTTATAAATTTTAAGAAATTACACATTTTTCTTCCCTTTAGATGTTTATGACTGTTTGATATTCTAATATAGAATAACTGAAACAGAAATTCTCTGAAAACCAAATTAGTGTTTTTTTATTAATTACTGTGAACATTATCCATAATTTCATTAAAGTCCTATCCATGTTGCATTTAGCATCAAGTAACATGTCTAAACATTGTCAGAAGATTGAAGATTCCCATATAGCAATGGCTTCCCACAAAATATAAGAATGTGATTCCTCCATGGAGACCACTACTCAGACATTGCAACAAAATTTTAAATGAAGAGAAACCCTAACCCTCTAGCTTTCCTTTTCCCTCACTACTTCACATGCTCAGCTTTCTCACTTTAGCAAATCAACTTTTTTCATAACATGGAATTCTTATTTTCTCAATATCTTATGGCTATTTCTCACTTAAGTTTTTTACTCTTTACATCAATAAAGCAACCAATGCTCACTATTATTATACACTACAGCTCTCTAGTCTCGAAGCACATTTTCCAACATCTCATGCCCATTTCTTTCCCTACATCATGTGAGAGGTGCAACTTTACCTTCAATCTGTTAATCTCTCTTAATCTAAACTTTTCTTTCTGCTCAACCCTCTACCTTTCGCTCTACTCCACACATCCATGTCTCTGCATTCACTAGAGTTCTTTCTAAGAACCCCTCTCTCTCTCCCCCCGTCCTTTTTTTCTCTCTTTATTACTTCATTACACAACAAGAACATTCTGGAAAAATGCATTGCTAATTTATAACAGCTTTTCAACAATCTACTTGGTGAACCAACAATGTAAACATCTTTTAGTTTGAAATGAATTGGGTTAACTTTGCCATTTAACCTACTATCAGTTTAACTCAAACTAGCTTTAATATCATCTTGCAAAAATTAATGCTAACCTTCCTATTAAGTTTCAATTTATAAGCATATCCTCGAAAATTTAAGATGTGTACACACATATTAATGTTGACAGAGTATTAGTATTTATCTTTAAATTTGGATAACAAGGTTTTAGGTTCTTTATAAACTACTCTCGAACATTTGGGAGAAGAACAATAAAAAAAGAAAAGAAAAGAAAAAATCAAAGCATTTTCTAAATCTATGGCAATAATTAAATTGAGAAGGGCAGTCGATTTTAATGGAAGGTATACTAACAAGAATTTTTTGTGATTACTTTTTTTTATAAAATTTTCTAAGAATATGTGTGTAGATAAAAACATTCAATGCATAAATATGTAAAATCAAAATTCCATATAAATACACTTAAAAAAAAATGTTTTCATTGGAAAAAGGGTATCTTCTGACATATCTTAAGAAGATGAGGAGATAAAAACTAGTAGTATCAATCACAACAAATGGAAAAGGATATTGACAGTTTGTTTCCTGGGCTTTATTTCATAGAAAAAAATGGGCCATAATTTTAAGAAGTTTAAAAAAAAATTATTTTATGAAAAATCTCATCAGGTAATTGATCAAGTTTAACTCTTGCGGCAACCATAACCAGTTACAACAGCAAACTGAAAGAAAAACAGGCAAGAGTGTAAAGGGAGAGGCTGCTATCAAATTCACAATTTCATCAGACAGAATGACTAGCCTTGTTGGTTTGGGATAGAAGAATTTAGCTAGGGTGTATGAAGCCCATGTGAAAAATGAAAGAGGGGAAAAAGAATAAGAAATATGTGATCCAATGGACCCACCATTTTCTAACTCCAAATTTACCTTATTAGTTTTCATTATGACAAATAAACCGAATAAATCATAGAGTCCAGTTTAAGGAAACTGACATCCATAGGATTAGATTTTTGTGTGTGCCTGTGGAGGCATATTATTGAATCAACAATTGACCACACATTCCTCGCTATACAAGGAAGTACGCTAGGTGGCTTTGAATCTTTTAATTACCAAGCTGTTATTTGCTTAAAATCAAACACAAACAAGCCACCTAGAACACTCTAATGCAATGATTGGCAGAGGTTACTGCCCCAAAAAACTAAATATACCGGTTACCATTCTAAACCAAACAATCAAATCGACACTGACCAGTCTAATTCAAATCCAAGCCCAAACCCATTCTATACACAAAAAGTTATTAACATACAATATGAGAAACCAACTCACCTTAACAAGATCAAATGATTATGCATTCAAAAATTTGAAAATGATGAAAAAAATGAAAAGAGGAAAAAGGTATAGAATTTTCAGATGGATGCTAACAACCAACGAAATCGACAAGTTTTGTTACTTTGACAATTTTGTAAGCTTGGGGTCATGGCTAAAACTTAAGTCAGTAAATTAAGCTATTAATTATTCATGTTTCTAATAGCAATTGATAGTGCAGTTTAGAATGGTTTTTTGTTTAACTAATTCCTGTAAAGTGATATTTTTCAAATAATTATTTATTAGTAAGGTGGGGAAAGAGGCATAGGCTTCCTCAAACCTAAAGTGGCTTCAACATTGAAAGACAAATCATGGCAGATCGGAATGTGGCCACTCTTACATCCTCAAATAGAAGGCAGTCTCATTTTAAGACCAAGCTAGAGCAACTCAAGTCTTCACAGCATTCTTACCAGGGAAGCAAATTAAGCAGTGTCTTAAGTAAATCCAGCCAAGGTATGTAAAAACTCAAACTATTTGATTTATTCATGTTTTCCATTCTTATACGGTCAAACCATAGTGTAAAAGATTGATAGGATTATGGTAACTATGTTGTTAGGGTCTTGATGGTCAAATTATAGTGTAAGAAAAATGATGTTAACATAAAACTCTGCTAATTTGTAAGAGAAAAGGCCAACTATGGTAACTATGTTGTTAGGGTCTTGATGGTGAACAAATTATGTACACTAAAAGGGACCTAACAAGCTAAACTGGTATTTGGACGAAACTCTACGCATGATTCTTTGATGGCAAACAAATTATATACATTGAAAAAGACCTAACTAGATAGACTAATATTTGGACCTATCAAACCTCACCTAGTTCTTTCAAAGAGATGTTTTGATCAGAGGTTAAAATTTTAAGTAGGTCTGAGGTTGAAACTTAAAGATATGTTGAGCAATTATACTTGCACATTGACAACCATAATTTTAAAAATTTAGGTGGAGACCTCTACATTGGTTTCCCTTTTGGATTAGCCAGGAATCTGCCCTAAATGGGGTTGTGATCTTACAAGGTGATGGTGCAAAAGTCCAATATAACTCTTGAGCTTACAAAACAATGAAGATGGCATGATAGTAAAGTCTAGAATCTTTTAAATAAAGTATATTCAAGACAAACAGACAAAAGAAGAGCAAAATATCCATTTATTATTTTAATTATTTATTTATTTTTGTCGCAGAGCATATGCGGTCAAATGGAGAACCCGTCAGATGATTAAGAGTTTTCATCAGGTGGTCCATAAAGGAGGCAAAAAATCATGTATTATGCCACAAATGCTATAGAAGCAATAACATTTTCTTATTCTTCATTTAGTACTTCTATTATCATTCCTTTAATGGTCAAATTGATGATTACATGTCACTTACTCAACATTGAAAACAATAATATTCATTGTCATCCATGGAAATTATCTAGGGAATTCTTAGTCTTATTCCAGTTGAACCTATCATTGTTTCAAACGGGCAAAAACAAGCCCTGACTTGATACATTTCTTTGTTAGAATAAATTAATAAAAAGAACATCAACGGCAGTTGGCATCATAGATCTTACAAAGATAAGAAACCAAGTCAATTTTGAAGTTTTACTGAACACTATGAGCAAAAACGAACCAGTAAGCACAGGAATAACATGAAAAATTCACTTTAAAATGTGGTTATTCTAGTGAAGTTGTAAACAGGTCTTTCTAACAAGCATGGCTAACTCATGTATTAAGATGGGAAAAGAAGAACCAAGCGTGAATTTCAAGAGGATATAGAAAACCAATAAAGAATCATTTAAAATAAGCGTGGCATACCTGCTGACCACCAGAATCATTTGACAAGTTTGGAGAATGGCTTGGCTGCTGGAGTGCATATGAGAGGGACTGGCCAGACTGGGAAACCACATGACCATTTGTCCTGCTTCTATTTTGCCTGTGTTGCCTAGGAGTGTTTGGCATCTACAAAAAGATTTTTCCAGGTATATTTGTGAGTTGATGAAGAGAAGAGATTAACCACATTCAAATAATCCAGATAGCCTTTTTTTTTCCATCGAGAAGTTAACAGGCACTTGTTAAGGAAACAAATGAAGAAAAGACAGGCACTCACACCAGGGAGTGGCATAGATTGGAAAGCTGGCCTTGGAGCAAGAAAACTGTTTGGTCGCCACCCAGATCTAACTCCAAAAGGCTGGTAATAAAGGCTTTGGCGTGGAGACATTGGAGGGTAGTAAACAGGGGGATACGCAGATGGTATTACTGCTGCAGGTGACCCAGTTAATCCTGCAATACGCTGAGCATGCTGAAGTTGCAACTGAGCTTTCCTGTCCTCTTTCCTTTGAGCAATTGAAACATATAAAGGCTTCCCATGAAACATGCATCCTAGAGGGCATTCACAAATGAGTATAGCTAAATTAAATATAACTTAGATAAAAGAGCAGAGTAAGGAGCTTCAGAATACCATGCAGAGTGTTCACAGCTTTGCTAGCTTCATCTGGGGAACTGAAACAAACGAAGCCAAATCCTTTACTTAAACCTTTATCATCACACATAACCTTTGCAGACATTATAGTGCCACACAGACTGAAATGCTCTCCAAGAATAGCATCATCAATATCATCAGCAATGTTCTTAACATATACATTTGAGGCCTGGACAAACAATGTTAAAGTAAAACCATCAATAGAAAACAATTTACCAGAACAAGCACAAACTTCTGGAAGAATGTGAATTACCATATATTTCTTAATTTGCTCATTCCGTCTTTCCTCATATAACCGCTTCAAGAACTCTTGTCGCTCTGCTTTCTTCTGAGCCCGTGCCACATATAGGGTTTTGGTACCTGGTAAACATAAGTTCAAATTAAATAAGATCACAAGTCAATTAGCATATGCTCATTACAGCCCTCATTTAATGAAAACCAAAGAAGTAGCTAAAAAATTACCAAGTTGAACACCATTCATAGATTCCATAGCCTTTTTGGCACTATCAGGGCTTTCAAAGCTGACAAACCCAAACCCCTTTGATTCTCCATTAGCATCTTTGGCAATAGCTACTTTATCAATTTTACCAAACTCAGAGAATTTCAATTCAATAAGTTCTTCTGTTATGTCCTGATCCAGATTCTTCATGTAAAGATTAGTATATTTAGCATCGGGACTTGGAAACACACGTTCACTCTTTTTGATGAAGTTCGCAACATATCTAAAAATTAAAACATAATACAATATCAGTAACAAAAAACTACAAATGTGATGGAAGAATGGCACCAAACATCACAATTGATTTCACTAGAAATATGAACACCACACTAGGCAATAACTATAATGTGATACTTAGCATGGCAGTTCACCAACAAAAAAAATAAAATAAAAACATAGCAAAGGAGTGAAAAGCCAAAAGAATGAATGCATGTATATCTTTCCCCTTGGTAGTGAGCCATTGAGTTCAATGAATATTAAGTTAATCAAAAAGCAGTGAAAATCAATGGATAATCACATACATCTCCTTGCCCTCAACAATGGAACCATTTAGTTTACTGATAGACAAATTTGCTGATTCTTGGGAGTCAAACTGAACAAATCCATAACATTTAGTCTTTCCATCTTGGTGTGCTGCAACTTTGCAAGACAAAACATTTCCAAATGGGGCAAATATCTGATGAAGCTTCACATTATCGATAGTTTCAGCGAGGTTCTGCAAATGATCTCCAACATCACAATTAAAACCTTATACAATAGCCTACAATAGGAAAAGATTGACAAAATCCAATCATTAAATATACTTTAACAAATAAATTTCCTATCCCACTGTTCCTGGCATCAGGATCTCGACGGGACCACATGATTCTTAAGGGTTTTCCATTCAAAAGAGTGTGATTCAGGTCCACAATCGCCCGTGAAGCTGTGCAAGGAGCAATAAACAAAATAAGAAGGAGAAAATGGCAGAGGATATTTTCCAAAATGATTCTCATGCTTATCCTGATAGAATCTAAGTCCATTATAGATCTAAACATAGTAGCATATAACATGACAAGTCAGAACATCTAAATACCAATAGAAGAGAATTCTGCAACACTTCCTAATGAAATTGGAGGCTGGACAAAAAGAAGTAGGGAAGATTAAGATTAACTCAAATAACATATATTAAGAGTATCTAGAGTTTAAAATATTTTGTAAAATCAATCTGGTATGCAGGTTGAAAATAATATCAAAAATGAGAAGAGAAAGGAGATCGATGATATAAAATGCAGGACAGGAGGTATTAATTTAACCAAATTAAAAAAAAAAAAAGTTTTGAATAATTCCACAATAGGAAAATAGATGAATAATATATAATAGATTAAACTGATGATAATAAACCAAACAATTGAAAGCAAGTTCGTGTACATGCACATTTAAACCATTTAAGAGAAAATGACAAAAGCACAAGAAAACAATGAACCAAGTAAAAATAAATATCATAGAAAAAAGGTGCTACATCAGTACACACATCAATACTTATAGAGAAACAATGATTTAATATTTATGAAGCCTATCAAACATATACAGAATTAAAATTTTAAAAAAAAATTAAAATGAACAGTAAAGAATTTGACGTACAGAGGATCACCGTATTTTAGAAGACTAGAAAATAATTAAATTACAATAAATGTGTGCAAGGAAACCAATTATTCCACCCCTACTCCCAAAAGATCAAATAAACAGGATATCAATCAGAGTAATCCAAAAATAATTTAATTTAATAAGAAAGAAAGAGTAACAAATTAGAAAAGTTCACGAGGATACAAACATGAACTACATTACAAGACAAGCCAGAGAATAAGAGTTCAAGGTTGAAACAGAAGGAACTAACACAAAAGCCATTGTAACAAAATCTTTGCCAGATTTCAAAACAAAAATCGAAATCTTAAAAAACGGGCTGAAATGCAATAAAAGATGCCTCAAAAACTAAAATCAAGTGAATTTTTTTTTTAAAAAAAAAAAAGCCTAAAATTCAACATCTACTGAGAACATCGAAGAAATTAAAAAAAAAAACGCAATAAAAATTCATAATTTTTTTTGGGAAAAAGTACCAAAAACGAAAACTTGGCAAGAAATCAAGGAAACCCAAAATGAAAATCCAGGGAAAACAACAACAAAAAAGACTCCTCATCAGAGTCACAAACAGAAATCCATCCAAAGAGACAACAGAACCCAAATCCAGAAACCACGGAATCTCAAAATCAAATAGATCAAAAGGCAAATAAGCATCAAAAGAACAAATCCAACCAAAAAGAAACAGATGAATAACCAACCAAACCAGATCCGAAAGCAGAAACATATATATATATATAAATACCATGTTCGGGGGAAATGTAGTTGACGTAGCCATAGCCGAGGGAGCGACCGGAGACGGAGTCACGGCAGACGCGGACAGAGGCGACAGGGCCAAGAGAAGAGAAGAAGTCGAAAAGGGAGGAGTCAGAGACATCGGGGTGGAGGTCACCGACGTAGACGGCGGGGACAGGGGCGATGGGAAGCGCCGCCATTGGCGCGGGGGGTAGAGGGAGAGGAAGAGGGTTTGAGGGAGGAGGAGGGGGGAGAGAGGGAGTTGGGGAGGAGAGGAGCGGATGGGGTTGAGGCGGAAGGGATTGCATGGGATGTTGTGTTGTGAGGGCGCGGGAATTTGGGGACGATTTTATATGGTAATTATTTTAATGGTGGCCATTGATAAAAGGAAACAAGGTGGGGCCCTCTCTTCACCTGACCTGGTCTCTCTCTCCTTCTCTCTCTCTCTCTCTCTCTCTCTCTCTCTCTCTCTTTCTTTATCTCTTTATCTATAAATATACATATATCTGATCTTCACCATTCTCAGTATTTATTTATTTATTTATTTATTTATATGTTTATTTTTAGGGTCTATTTCAGGAGAAGAACTTTCGAAAACACAAGATTTTAGCTTTAAAAAAACGAATGAAAATGATTTTTTTTTTTAATAAGAGATAATTGGATGTTTTATAGAAATACTTGATTTATGATGAGTGATGGTATATTTATATAATAAGTTTTACCGAATAGGTTTTTTTTTTACATCTATTTCATCGTTCATGTCATGCTTTTTTTTCATAAATTTTAAATTCAAATTGTATAAATAAATCTATAAATTTTAAAAATTATTAAATATTATACAACTATATCTAAAACCCTAAAATCTTAAATCCAAATACTAGATAATCATGTGCTTAAAATTTTAAAAACTCAAATCTTAAATATTAAAAAACCCTAAACGCTAAATTGTAAACCGTTTAGGGTTTATGAAGGGTTTTTCAGTTTACCGTTTAACATTTATGATAAAGAAAAATTAAAAAAAAAACAAAAAGAAAAAAATTATGTCGATGATAACGTGGATGCTGATTTGGCATCCACGTTATTTGAAAAACCAATCCAATTAATCTATTTTATAAATATATCATTTACTCATTCATGATTTAAGCACCATTTATTGAGAAAAAAAATTCTAAATGAGCAAATTATTTAATTAATAATTTATTTTTATTAATTTAATTATTTATTTTTTAGGGTTATATATGCATAAATTTCTTTTAATTTTTAATTTTTGGTTTAGATGTATATTTTATTTCTAGTTACTCACGTATTCAAAATATTAATTCAATAATAATAATAATTTACATTAATTTTGTATTAAATTTTCATAAACAAAAAATAAAATTTTAATAATAAATAATAATTACGAAGAATAATTTTTGTAATAAACCATTTTTATTTATTTATTTACTGATTTTTGACAGGGTTGCATATATATATATATATATATGAAATTATGAATAATACTAAAATTAAATGAATAATTGTTGTAATGCTTTTTTTTTATTAGGTGGTGAGTGGAACGTCTCAATTTTTATAATTAAATAACGAATACAAAATTAATGATATACCAAGTATTTATTAATTAATTTATAGAAATATGAACATTAAATTATGCTTATATATATATTTTTTTTAAAAAAAAAATTTATCCAAGTTTTTACTTTTAATTGTTGCCGAGTTTATTCATGAGCTGTTGGTATTGAATAATGAGTGTTAATATATGTGATGTCACTCATGACCTTCGCATAAACATTCCCAATGTTTTTTAAAATTTGATACTCTTTAATAGATTACATAATTTTTAAGGACCATTTATTTATTAATTTTACGTAATGCTGGGTCTCAAATTTTTTTATTTTTTTCATTTTTATTTTATTTATTTATTTATTTACTTTTTGCTTTAGAAAAACAGTTAAGAAGAAAACCAGCTAAGGAGAAAATAGATAATATTTTTTAAATTTTGATACATTTTATTAAATTATATAGCTTTTTAAGGATCATTTATTTATTTATTTTTTTACATAGTGATGGGTCTCAATTATTTTATTTTTATTTATTGATTTTGCTTTTATTACGAGGAAAACCAGTAAAAAAAAGAATCCCAAATAAGGAGAAAATAGATAATTATTTTACAGATTTTGTTTGAATGTTTATGTTTTGTTAAAAATTTAATAGAGTACGATGTCTATATAGATAATTTTACAGAAAGAACATGAAAAAAAATGATACATATCACCTATAGCAATTTGCATAGCAGCTCATTTAACATCTATTCTTGAGGATGGTAGGATATTAATCCATATATAAATTCTTTTTTAATTTTAACATAGATTTATATTTAAAATATGATTAACACATGATTTTAATGAAAAAATATAAATCACAAAAAACCTAATGTTATAAATTGACAAAAAAAAAAAACCTTATTAAATGTATGCACAAAAATCATTAGGTCACTTCATTTCACTTATTATTTATCTACTTTAATTTTTTATGATCAAATGTTTTTTTTTTTTTTACAAATTGGTGACAAGCATTTTTTTATTTATTTAATTTTTTTATTTTTATTTTTTGCATTGTGCTTGAGAGGTTTTGAACTCGAAACCTCCCAAATACAAATAAGGTATAGGCAACCACTAGACTATGATCAAAATGTCTATATATGCAAAATGACGAAAAACAAAACCTAGAATAAAAATGAAACAAACTACAGTGATATACATGTTATATGAATTTATTATCATAGATATACATGCCAGTTAAAAGTAAATATAATTTTTAAAATTTAAGTTTTGAAAATTATTAAATATAAACATATTCAATTGTTAGAGGATAATAAAAAAATTAATGGTGTTAGACTTATCCATCATTGTCTATTCAAAGAAAACTGCTTTCCATATTGAATTAGAGTACTTTATTTATTTCAATGGACAATGCTAAAAAGTTAAATCACAGGCATCACATTTTCATTATGGAAAAGCCAATTCGCACCTCATATTCAACTCATGCATACAATGGCATTCTGTTTTTACTTTTTACACAGTCCTCCACTTCACTGTTCACACAAATCCGAATAATTTAAAGAATCACATCAATTTATAATCCTCACCGTAAAAAAAATAATTTGAAGGAAAAATAAAGAAATAGTACTCGTGTGGGATGACTAGCACTCAACAAGCAATGTTTTAACAATCGAAGCGAATCAGCCTTATATTTAAGCCACAAGTAAGGTAGTTGAATTGGATGACCTCATATATATATATATATGATATTATAAAATTAGAAACATATTATGTAATAATCAAATAATATATATAAAATTAATAATGTAAATAAAAAAACATTCAGTAGGATTAAAATAGTTTTTTCTAATCCAATTACTACAATCAAAATGTACAACCATAACCAAGTTATTTTGACATTGAGCAAGAAAGCACATATGATCCTATATAATTTCATATTTTCAACAAGAATATCCAAAATAGCAATAAGAAAATTTAACAAGTTAACCATACATAAATATAGAAATCTATCTAATCAACAACATAACAAAAGCATTTTCATTTTATTTTTTTAAAGGAGTTGTAATCTAATCTTCTTAATAGTAATACAAAGCATTTCTTGTCTTTCCTTGGACACCAATCATTACATTATCATCATCCTCAATGCCAACACCTAAAAAAACATACAAATATTAAGCAACAACAACATTAATTATTGTAAAATTTAAAGTTCATATAAAATAAAATAAAATAACCTTTAGACAAGTTGGTTAGTTTTCACTAATTCTTGGGTTCTCCTCTTAAATAGTTTTCAATTTAAAATTGAAAATAGCAAACTGAAATTTACACATTGTCTGAAAAAAGCAATATTAATACATCAATAATTTGAGCATAACAATATACTTGGAATTGTGCCCAGCCAAAATTAAAGCTGGGAAAAAGCATGAAAATCTCTTTAAAACTTTTTATTTTTTAATCTTCCAAACATTTAAGAATTTAATTTTCTTTTCTATAAAAATCTTTTTTTTAATGTTTCCCAAAAATATCAATCATAATTTCAGCCAATGACCATTTGGTCTATTGGCATCGGGTCCCTTGCGTAGGGTGTTCGTCTCGAGTGTCGAGCGTGGCTCCCCGAGTTCGATTCCTATCTCGCGCGTAAGGTAAGGGCACGGTTTGGTGATGAACGTTGCTTCCTACGTGTTCGTCCCTGGGTTCTGGCGCTTGTCGTCTTTCTAAAAAAAATCATAATTTCATTTAAAAAAAATACATACCTAAAGCTTAAGGCTGCTAAGAATAAGAAAAAATTTATTTATAATCATAAATTAAACAACCATGGAGGGATGCCATAGATGAATTGGAGAGTCAAAAGCTGCCGTCGGGATTATGATGATGAATTCGGAATTTATTTTTATTTTTATTTTATTTATTTTATTTTATTTTTTTAATGTGTAGTGGGTGAAAGTGAAGTAGAGCCTACAAAAGAGAAGACCACGGTTGCGCAATGAAAAAATTGTTAAGGAAATCAATACCTAATAGGCAAATTACCATTCATGCCTTAATTGCTTTTAGATTACAAAAAGGGCTTGCCCGGTTGGTTCGTCAAGTTTTAGTGGCTTTGACCGGTTTGGCTCTCAGTCAACAATCGATATGAAACTGGATCGGACTACTATTTGTTCTGATAAAGGAAAGTGACAGCATGTTTGTGTTACTTTACTATATACATTACTTAAGATGTCAAAATTTTCAATTTTTTCCTTTTTTTTATTTTTTATTTTTCAACAAGTTCAACCAGCTAATTAATTTGTTTTTAAAATCACTATCCTCCCACATAAGAAATCTTGCTCAATCAAACACAGTATCGGATACTGATGTAAGCTCACAACCCCCACTTACAGATAGAATAAGCACCACATTAAAGGTGTGGAGGGATGAGCTTGCCCCTGTAGCAATGCCTAGCTTGCCTTCGAGCATATGGCAAGTTGCCCCCATGCATGAGGGTAAATTGGCCTTCATTCTTAGGTGAAAGCATGCTTGGCGCAAGTGAGGGACGTGTTTGTGTGGCTCAACCTAGCGGGAATGAGAATTGCTTAATGTTTGATTGAGTAGGGAAAAAAAGTATGAAAAAAAGGTTTGAAAAATATAATGAAATGTCAAAAGGAATGATTAGTAAATTTGAAAAATATCAGAGACTAAAGGATAATTCTAGCTATTTAGGTCGTGTTTGGTTCGGAAGTGAGGTACTAAAGTGATGGAAGTCTGAAAATACCACTTCAGTAGAAGTGTGGAGTTTAGTTGGAGGTGTCTACTTCCATGTGTTTGGTTAAAAGAGAAATTGTCACATCAGTGACCACTTCAGGTGTTTGAATGGTAGAAGTGAAAATGTTGAAAAAGTGACTTCAACATTTCCTTGTGTTTGGTAACACCGAAGTGGGGCTATGATCACCACTTCGGTGGGGTGGTGAGGTTACCCATATTTGTTAGAAAGATTATAAATTCTTTTAAAATGTAATGTTACTTGTTAACATATATTTATGTTAATTAATGATTTATGAAACATAACATTGTTATAATGATAAATAAAAATTCATAATTACCCTTGAAATATTTAACTTGAGTTTTACATGGTTTTTTTTTTTAATATAAACAAACATTTTATAAATTGGGTTAATTTTAACTTTGCAATATTTAAGTTAATTTTGTTTTCTTTTCCTTAAACCCAAAATTAAGTTTGAAATGGGCTATCAATATAACAAACATTACATAAATGGTTATTGTTGTATTTTGATAAATCTTACTAAGTGATTCTTTGTTTTCGGTTTTGTTTACTCTTATTTTTTTTTAAGTTTTCTTATTAATATAATTGATAACCCATGAATTTAAAAGTAAAAAACAGAGTTGTTTATCACTAGTTGTGTAATATGACCGCATACAAGCAAACTTCCACAAACCTTTTATTATTATAAACAATGTCCAGAACGAATATGGTTTAACTTAGGAGATACAGTGATCTGCAAATTAACACAAACATATCATGCCCAAGCTGAACTAGAAAACTGGCTGAAGTCTCCTTCCTGCATAATTTTTCAATGCTTGCCTTGCCATCTCCATCCTCACAGAATTTCACACCCTCAATTGCATCAAAACATTTCCCTTGCTCAAAATGCAACTCCATCAGTAGGAAATTTCTGATAATTTGAAATAAAATATCAAAGTTTCACTTTCGTGAAATACACATCAGAAAATTATGAACATATAAGCTATAACAGAAATTATGAACATACAACAAAGTTGATGAATTCACAGAAAATACAACAATTTTTAAAGAAACTCCCATTGTTGCTTAAACAACATCCAGCATCCCCAAAACAAACCCAGACATCGTACAACCTCTTACACAAATTTTTTTGCACAAAACATCATAAATAAGTAACATTTTAAACAAAAAAAAAACCTGGGTAGGCCAGCATGACAATACCTTCCTGCAAGCCTGAACTTCATGCAGTCCTATAATTCTTCTCAGCAGTGATGAAAGAAAAGCTTGGCATGGCTTAGGCAGTAGTAAGAACGACAATAAGCACATTCATGGGCACATGTTCTATCTTGTAAAAACAACCGAATGGGCCAAAAGCTATACAAGATGGTTGCAATGGTGGCACTTTGTGGCTTCTGATTACCTCGCCACACTTGTATAAATCGGTTAAACACAAATAATGTCATGAAAAAATCATGTAAGTTGATGAATTCATAGAAACTGCAACAGTTTTTAAAGAAACTCCCATTGTTACTTAAACAGCATCCAGCATCCCCAACACAAACCAAGACATCGCACAGCAAGCACCCTTACACAAAATTTTTGCACAAACTATCATAAATAGGTAACATCTTAAGTAAAAAAAAAAAAATACCTGGCTAGGCCAGCATGTTCATATTAGCAGTGATAATACCTTCCTGTAAGCCTGAACATCATGCAGTCCTACAATTCTTCTAAGAAGTGATAAAAGAAAAGCTTGGCATGACTCAAGTAGTAGTAATAGCGACAATAAGCACATTTATCGGCACATGTTTCTATCTTGTAAAAACAACTGAAGGGGCCAAAAGTTATACAAGATGGCTGCAATGGTGGCACTCTGTGCCTCCTGATTGCCTCGCCACACTTGTATAAATCGGTTAAACACAAATAATCTCATGAAAAATCATTTAAGGCTGAAAATAAAATAATACAAAACCTATACAAAAACCTCGACATTCAGACAATTGAAACAATAACGACAATTTAATGCTACCTTGACATTGAAGCAAATCAGATGTGTAATGGCTACAAAAAGATTGGCATCGAAGTGCCCCTTATTTTGCCCCGCCAGTGCTCCAATTTGTACTTTTGTGTCATATTATAGAACTGCGCCTCAGTGCAATGTCGCAAATTGCATTTCATTGTTGCCATCCTATCTTCACCTGAAATACAAACAACAAAAGAAAAAACAAACAAAGGCATGTTAGTGACAAGCACACATATGTCCAAACTATGCAAAGCAACATAAAGATACATAGGTTTAGATAGACATACATATGGCCATAAGTTCATGAAGACACATGCACTAACAACATGAGATACAGAAAGCCAAAACATAAGATATGCATGAATGGATGCAAGCAGAGGAAGGTGTCCCATGCTACGATCATCCATCTCAAAACAGGAGTCAGTCATGATGCATGAAATGCACAAACATGCACTAAAAACATTAGGTACTAGAAGCAAGGATCAGTTAAGTGAGGCCGATGCAGTAGGTGCTGAATCAATCCATCCTGGATAGAAAATTTTCAATCCAATCCTTCCTCAGATCCATGTCCTTCACTATAAATCCTCTTGCCTCAATCTCACAAAACTGCTGAAAATCAAACAACTGAACAAGTTCCTTCTTTTGAAAACCATCAACCTCCATAACCTTTGCATACAAGCTCTCTGTCCAATGTGTGAATTCTTAATAGCAGATGCCATTTCTCCCACCACAAAAATGAGATCACCCATCATTGAAGGATTTTTTGAACCCCTACTTGAACGTTATGACCTTGGGATAGATGAGGTGACAAAGCTGCTCACAATAGGTGGGGGTAGAGTTCGCATCAGCATCATCATCGCTTACTACTGGTTCTTCATCAAAGTTGTTGATAATGTTGCCTTCATGTTCCAAGTTATCCCCCAAATCAACGAACACAGAAGTTGCATAAATGCCCGTTGCATTGTCCTCACCACATATAACCCGCAATGCCTCATAATGTTCAATTGGCTTGTTTATAAAAGGCTTCGCTACCGGGTGGGCCTATATTACAATGGCATACACAACAGAGTATAGATATAAACATGCTTTTATCATACTAATATCACCAATAAAGTTGGACCATGTTACCTCGATGTAGGTTAAAGCAACCATGGGATCAAGGGTGATAATCTTCGTGGCATCATCCCAACCTGCACCACTGAGATCTCTCACTTTCTTTATCTTAGCGTATCGTGATTTCAAAGTTCGATAATGATTTTCAACGTTCTCGCCACTGAACTCAGTATTGAACCTAGAGTTGACAGCAACAGCAGGAAAGACAAATGCTGCTCGTTTGAATGATTTGTCACATTTCAGCCCTTTTCTTACTTGTTCCTATAGAAGTGGGATCAAGAAACTATCGTATTCACTCTTCCATCACTTATTAGGTGTACTGCGTTTGCTGCCAAAAGCCTTTGATGATGACTTCTCCGTTGCACACTCAATGCCCTCCATGGTAGATGGAATTCTATTGGAAAATTATAATTATGTAAGATTCTTATATCTATCTGGTGTAAACTGCTGCATGTGCAAAACCATACACATCCATATTCATATCATGAAATCAAATGAAGTATGTGGACAAGAAGACAAGCATCCATGGAAAAAGAAAATTATGAAACAAGTGATTCATGGAAAAAGAAAAAAAACTGCTACTTGATTATAACTATTTGTTGTAAACTGCCATTTGATTATATCATGACACCAACGTAACACTTGCAACATTGAATAAAAATGGGATCAATAGCAGACAATTGTATGTAGTAACCAAGATTATATCATGACACTAGCTTTACATGAAAATAGGAATTTAGAAAACATGTGAATCATGAAAATAGACAAAGAAACTATTACACTATCAAGCATGAAAACAACAGAAGACAGAATGATACAGTCTCCAGATGGGAGTAATACAGAAGACTCAAAAAAATTGGTAGTAATAGCAGAAGACAAAAGAATATGTAAAATTAGATTATGTCATGATACGAACATAACATGGAATTAGGATTTCAGAAAACAAGTGAATCAATGAAAAAGAAAAGAAACTATGAAATTGTAAAAGCATGGAAAAAACTTGAAATAACAAGGGAAGCATGGAAATAATCGGCAGGTGAAAAAAAACACTTCAAGAACTGAAGCATTTAATGATAACATGTAGTCTAGACATGCTAGTATAATGAAACAAACCCATGCAGGAAAAAATACAGCCAAAGCAAACAGGCAACGATAAAGATGTTCGCAGTACTACAGTTAACAAAGTAAGCTTTTGATAATCACACAAAACCACTATAAATCATCCACATGTCGTTCGCTATCTTGTCTCTAAGTTCAATCCATTTCCGATTCTCTTCCCGTTGTTCTCGCTGTGATCGGGGCTGTGATGACATGATTTGCTCATCATGTTGTGTGCTTCCTTTATGCATCAACATATCGTTTGGGTCGACACCTACTATATAGTTATGAACTACGCAACATGCAAGAACTAATTAAACCTGTGTCCTGAAAGGGAAGAAAGGGTGTGATGTAAGAATCTTGAAACAATTTTTCAAGATTGCGAAAGCACGCTCTACACGAGACCGTAGCATCGAGTGTCGAAGGTTGAACAATTCCTTCGGATTTGTTGGCGCCCTTTCACTATGTTCTTTCAAGTGATATGTAACACCTCGATACGGTGCTATGAACCCTTGCATAATGGTATAACCAGCATCTACAAGATAATATTTCTTACAATAATGACACCTGTCAATTGTTCATTCGTGTAATATTTTAATTCACTAGTATTCGGATTCCTACCTTCCATCAATTTTGATCCTTCGGATTGTGGTCTTGCTAATACATTTTTTAGGACAATGAAGTCATTCGCTGATCCCTCCCAACCCGCCAAAATGTAAGTGAACTACATGTCAGGGTTCACGACATCCAACACATTTTGGGTTGGGTCTTTACGACCACGAAACCGAGGCATTTCTTCAAGGGGGACGGACGCATCAATATGCGTCCCATCTAACAAACCTATACAGTCCTACACAAGAAAAGTATATGAAGGAACATGGAACGAATGATTAAGGGGAAATTATTAAATTCATGTTATATGTCAAATTTACTTACTTTGAAGAATGGATACCAATTGGGGTTAGATTCAATTTCTGGGTGACAATTGGAGCTAGGGGAATGAACAAAATCATCTCGAATGGCACAAACAGCTCTGAACACAATTAAATATCGACTAATCATTTCCCCAGATCGAACAAACTCAATTCTCATGGTCCTATTTTTTGTATTGTGACCAACAATATGGAAGAACATGGCTAACTGTTCCTCGGCATATATATGCCGCGTGTCGTTAAGGAGGTGCTTGTCACGTATGATCGGTGCTAGATGCATAAAAGGCCCTACATCCATCCTAAGATGGCTCACGCAATAGTCATGACCACTCCTTAAAATACGCTCCATATGTTTTTTCCTAGTCAAGTCTCGAAACATGGATGGCTCCTTACTTCTCCCTTGCCTAGAGACATGCATATCCTCAATTAGGCAGGCAACAACCACAACAACGGTAGTAAACGTGGCAACCAACGGCCTTACACGGTCATTAATAATCCAGCTATACATCTACATAATTAAGGATAACATTATTGATATGAACATGCATCTACTAATTGAACTCCGTACACACCAGTCAAGAAATTGCAAATTATGCCAGGAAATAAATCAGAAATAAATGAAACGTTATATAAACAAATCCCTAAAAAACAAATAAAAATCATTTATGAATATTGCAGAGGTAAAGTAGCAGAATATAACTAGACTGAAAGATATTCGTTGAAATATCATAAAGATCTCTGGGGACAACAACATTTAAACAGTCCAGATCATGCTATCAGTACATAAGGAAATAAATGAATAAAAACAACATTGACAGAACATGCTATGAAGATGGTTATAAACAACCCAACAATAGCATGCTATGATAAGAAATAAAAAATTGCATGTTATGCCAAGAAATAAATCAGAAATAAACGAAACAAAGTGGAGAACACAACAGAATAATAAAACACAACAATTTATGGAACATGCTATGAATAACACAACAGACGAATACAATAAATTCTCAATTTCTTATTCTTGAACAAAAACAGAAACCTCGTATAAAAGAAAAATCAGAAACCCTGCATCCAAGGGGTTTTGACATAGGAACTTTGGTTCGTGTTCTCCAAGTCAAAGTGCAATGTTCTCTGTACCAAAAGTATGAAGTTACTGGACCAGGCTAGGCCTCAAAACCAATGGTAAGTTAAACCAGTGACTTTATGTGAACTATAAACCCTCGTTCAAATTATGAATCTGGCAAGGAATCCAAACAACAGAACAATAGCAGGCTATGATAAGAAATAAGAAATTGCATGTTATGCTGAGTAATAAATCAGAAATAAACAAAACGTGTTATAAACAAATTGATGGACACAACGGAAAAATAAAACAAAACAATTTGTGGAACATGCTATGAATAACACAATAGAATAAACCAGTATAATAACGAATAAGAAATAAACCAGTATGAAATGGAAATGGAAATAAACCAACATGAAATAAACCATTATGCTATGAGTAACACAACCAAATAAGTAAACGATAACATGAATTGATAAGGAATAAGACTTAAGTAATAACACAATAGAAATAAACCAATATGAACAAGAAATGGAAATAAACCAATATGAAATAAACAAGTATGCCATGAATAACACAGTAGAATATCTAAACAATAACATGCTATGATTAGGAATAAGAAATAAGAAATAACACAACAGAAATAAACCAGTACTAACAAGAACAAGAAATAAAACAATATGAAATAAACTAGTATGAACAAGAATAAGAAATAAATTAATATGAAATAAACCAGTATGAAAAAGAATAACAAATAAACCAATATGAAATAAACCAGTATGCTATGTATAACACAACAAAATAACTAAACAATAACATGCTGTGATAAAGAATAAGAAATAAGAAATAAGAAATAACACAGCAGAAATAAACCAGTATGAACAAGAAATGGAAATAAAACAATATGAAATAAACAAGTATGCTATGAATAACGCAGCATAATATCTAAACAATAACATGCTATGATAAGGAATAAGAAATAAGAAATAACACAACAAAAATAAACCAGTATAAAAAAGAATAAGAAATAAACCAATATGAAATTAACCAATATGCTATAAATAACACAACATAATAAGTTAACAATAACATGCTATGATAAGCAATAAAAAATAAGAAATAGCACAACAGAAATAAACCAGTATGAACAAGAATAAGAAATAAACAAATATGAAATAAACCAGTGTGCTATGAATAACACAACAGAAATAAGAAATAAACCAGTTGAACAAATATAGCTAACAAATAATATGCAAATCTGGAAATAAAAAATAAGACATGCTATGATAAGGAATAAGAAATAAGAAATAGCTAGTATGAACAAGAAATAAACCAGATGAATAAATATAGCTAACAAATAAATCAGTATGGAAAAAAATAAAACAAAAGGTATTCTTGCAGTTCTGGAAAGAAAACATGATCATGAGAGGAAAACCACTGAAAAACAGTAGGCATGATCATATCATCCGAAAAGCTTAAGGGAACAACAAAATGAAAAAATGGATACAAACGGACAAGCTACAAGCAACAAAAAAAAAAGGGAAAAAGGGAAAAATATATCAAAAATAGCATCGCCCGGAGGAGAGAAACCCTAGACGGGGATGCAAGAGGCACAGAGAAAGCCTAGAAGGAAAAGCCAAAATGGCCTGCTAAAATGGGGGAAAACATACATGGCTTGAAGAACTGCAACAAAATAGCAAAGAAATATATGGAAAATATTTACGACATATGAAGATCCACAGCAAAATAAATCAAAATTATTTTTAATAAAAAATTAATTAAAAGAAGCTGATATATAAACCAGAATCAACAACAACTAAAAAAAACAAAAACAAAATCTTGCAGATATGCAAGAAACTCAAGATCGAGAGAGGAAAACCCTGGAAAATGAGATACGATCATAATATCATCTGAAAAACTTGAGGAAACAACACAATAAAAAACGGAACACATGAAAAAGATAGTACGTCGAGAACAAAAGGGAAAAAACAAAAAAAAACCAAATAGCATCGTTCGCATCCATTTCTTGGAGGAAATATGTCTACCGAGTTAGATCTGAAGGACTAGCAAACAAGGAAAACAGAATCACTGTTGAGAGAGGGAGGGATGGTGGTAACATAGAGACGGTGATGCTCTGGCGAAGACGAGAGGGAGAGATCGGGAGTGGAGGAGGTGGAGAACCCTAGAAGAGACTCAAAGACGAGAGGGAGAGAGATCGAGAGTGGAGGCGAAGAACCCTAGAATTGGAGAAAGTTGGGGGTGAAGTCCAACGTATCACGTGACATCAGTTCAAAGTTCAAGGTTTATTATCCCAAAGTAGCTGGGGTGAAGTGGGGTGTTTCTGAACTTGTCAAATCACCAATTCAAAGTTCACTTCGGCGAACCAAACATAAGGAAGTGCTACGGAAGTCACAATTTCAGCCACTTCAGGTTTTAATTCGGTGAACCAAATAGGCCCTTAGCACGCTTGGCGCAAGTGAGGGACGTGTTTGTGTGGCTCAACCTAGCGGGAATGAGGATTGCTTAATGTTTGATTGAGTAGGGGGAAAAATTATGAAAATAAAAAAAAATAAAGGATTGAAAAATATAATGAAATGTCAAAAGGAAAGATTAGTCAATTTGAAAAATATCAGAGATTAAAGGATAATTCTAGCTATTTAATATCATAGAAGTATTTATCATAATATAAAATATAAAAAAATTTCTAAAGATTAAGTGCATGTATTTTGAAACAAGGTCATTAGGCCTAATATCGTGAGCAAGCCTTATGAGCTTTAAAAACAACTATTTCTCATTATTATAATGAGAACCGTCTCTGGATCATGTATCATTCTATTCTATAAACAACATTGTTAGTGTGAGTTGGAGGATAATAATCTTAGTTGACTACCGTACTATCTTTGAGTTTCATTTTGAGCATCAAACTTCAATTTATATATTTTTGGATACTCGACATTAATTTGTTATAACCAATCGGATACATAAGGGATTCCGGCCATAAATTGTAGACGTGCATGTCGAGCTTGACATGTCTTAATTTGTTGATTTGGCATTGCCGTATCTTAGTTGGACAAGACATGTTACTTTGGAAGCCATGTCAGCACTAACGCATCATCCATGTCACCATGTTTGAAACCCCCTTCTCCCCCCTTCAACTAGAGAGAAATTGAGGGATGCACCCCTTTCTTCACTTGAGACCAGGGCCTCCAAGTGGAGAGGCTAGAAGCACACGTAGTGCCAAGCGAGAGCGAGAGGGTTTGGAGTGAGGACTTGGCAAGATCATCGAGGTTGGGTTTGTATGATGTTGACTTTGCTTTGGGGAAGCCAAAGAAGGTGGAGATTGTGTGAACAGAGAGGATGGACATGTATCCCACTGGGATGAAGTAATCATAGAGATATATATATATCTTCACAAATTTCCTTATAAAAAAATATATATTTGTAGTGTAAATATATATTTGGTCATACACAATTGTGTATTTCTTTAAATAGTTGCTTACCTATATAAATGGGACACTCTAAAATAAGAAGGAAAACTTTTTTCCATTGTTGACATGATATCATAACTACGCTGGGCCCATTTGGTACAAGTGAAAGTAACAACTTTCCCTGCAAAGTAACGGGAGTGAATCATTTTCACTTGTTTGGTTTCTTAAAAATAGTTGGTCTCTTTGCAATCACTTTCTCTTTGACCATGAAAAGTGATTCACATGGGGATGGTGTGAAAGTGATTACAACGTTGGGTGGGAAAGTTTGATAATTGTTAAATTACTATACTACCCTCTTAGCAAATAAAAATTCGTCCTTGTTTCTTTTTTTTTTTAAAAAAAAAAACTCTAGCGCATTGTTGGATAATATCAATCATGACAATATTAAAATTAGCAAAATTGTATAATAGACAAAAGTTGAAGAACGCATGGTCGTTTAAAGACATATATTCTTTTTAGTGTATTGAAAAGTATAAAAACTCATATTTAAAAAAAATCTAAAAATACTATATGAAGAAATGGTTAATTAATATATGGATTAAGTTAGTATGTCATTAGAGTTTATTAACAATTTACTTTTTATAACAAAAATAACTAAGGGTAATATTGAGAATAAACATAACTTTATATAGCAAATGCATTCATACCAAATGGAGGAATTAAGTTTGCATGCAATTCAATTACAATTTTCATTGCATACACCAAACATTGTAATGCTATTTTGCAGGAAAAGTAATTGCATGCAAAATGTTTCCCTGTAAAAGCTTTGCATGTATTAACTTTCCTTTCAAACTACCAAACAGGTCTTTGTGGGACCTCTCCTTTGACTTTCTTTTCCTTCTTCTAGAGACCAACAATTGAAACTTTGCTAACATGCAGCCTCTCTCTTCCATAAATGATTTTACACCAAAAACAACTTAGGCTTTAAAGAAATTTTCGATTCCTTAATTTATCTTTTAGAATCTCTAGTAGCCCATATTTATATCAAATTAGATGGAACCAAATATGTTCTATAGACCCAAATTATTGAGATGTTCATCTTAGGCAAAGACAAATCAGGACACATTAATAATGAATTACCTTAACTATCTCGATCAAGGTTTTGAGACTACATCAGACCGGTAGAACCAGGAACTAGCTAGTAGTCCGGTCTAATTTTATTCTATTTGTTGACTAAAATTTGATCCAGCCAAACCCGATAAACAGGGCGGTTGGACCAAAATTGGGTAAACCATGGTTTCCAAATTAGTTTTTTTTTAACCTGAAAAAATTAAAAAAAATAAGAAACTTAGGGTAAGGGCACGAATCATGTTCTTGTATTTTTAATGCTCTTTTGACTCTCTTTCATTTGATTGTTGTTTTGATTCTTGAAACACCACACTATAAGAGGAGGTTTTGCTCACATGGTTGGAGACTCCAATTGCTGGATCTACCGACAATGCTCACAGTGCAACCTCACAAGGTATTATTTTCACTTAATACCAAGCTTAAATCTTTGTTTTTCAAATGAAGAATGACTTGGGTTTCAATTGGTTTGATAAAATTTCAGTAGATGACCACAATCGGGAAGGTGTTGTTTGAAGGTCAGGTTACTGAGAAGTGAGGAGATTGCTAGCTTGCTTAGGATGTATAGATCTGGGAATCATTTTTGGTCTATACTTCTATTTTGATGCCGAGAAGGAGGCTTGTTTCTCTGCTAGCTTCTTTTTGTTCATGTCTTTTCTCTTTATCTCTCTCATGGGATCCCAAACAAATATTGAAGTAGTTTATCCTCATCCATTTATTAAACCATATATGTATATTCAATATATATCAGGCTTAAAAGGACAAGGACTTTAGTTTATATATGTATATATATGTGCATCTTATATGTAGCATTAAAAGGATAGCTTATTCATATATAGAATGTGTCCAATAATAAATTTCATCCAAGACACTTGGAACATACTTTATATCTTCGTTCAATAAGCTCATGTCATTTTTTTCTAGTTGTAATGATTGATATCTTTTATTGCTCCATTGAAGAGAACACCTTCATCATAAGTTTTTTTTCTTAGTGCATTATTGTACATTATGACTGGTCTAGATGTATAGTGATGTGATATGCAGTCAAACTATATATAAAATGTTTAATATATAAATTAATTAATTAAGACATGACAAACATTCAGTGGTTACATATTTGAAGTTGAACCATTTTTTTAGTTGTTTAAGAGGTTGGCTAAAGATGTATGCATGACAAGCATTCATTGGTCAAACTCATCGGAAACATCTCCTCTAAGCTCATATTAATTGTTTTTATTACAAAATTTCTAAATTCCTTTTAATTAGTGCAAGCAAATAAATATGCATCAATTATGATCTCTCACCCCTTGGAAAACCAAAGTTCAAACAAAACTATTGTTCATGTATGCTATTTTTCATATCTATACATATATATATATATATATATATATATATATATATATATATATATGAAATCATCTAGTTTAACTAAAATGGATCATTTGGTCGGACTGACTAACCCATGACCTAAATATGAGACTAGTTCACTACTCAGTCCAGTTTTAAAAACTTTAATCTCAATCTGACCCTTCTTTTTAACAATAGAGGATTGATGATGGCATTGTCAATGGTTGGCTCATTAATTCTTTTATCCACACTTATTAGTAACTTTATCTAATTTCTATTGCCAAAGACTTATGGAACTCAATTGCCACTTTTTTTTTTATGGAAGTGATAAGGTCTATCAACTTTGCCGTCATGTGCCCCCATTTGAAACAAGATGGCGGTTCACTCAAATAATATTAAATGACACTTCAAGGTCCCTAGCATGAAATTGACTTTCATGGCCCTAATCCTCTTATTTTCATAGCAAATATTCACCATTATAATAAATTAATTAAGGAAGAATGAATATATAACTTCCTTGATGGACTAGATGACTGGCTTTCACACATTTGAAGAGATGTTTTTCTTACTCCAGCTATGACACTAAGAACTTTTTGTTGGTTTTGTCCCTTACTTTGAGTGTGCTCAATAGAGCCTTTTGGTTTGGAGAGTCTGCAGTTGTAGAATAGTCTTTGTATTCAGGTTCCGGCATAGTCTGCGTGATTCGGCATCGCTTATGCCATCATCAGCCCCAGAATTGCTTAGCAGGCTAAAGTCCGTACAACCTTTGTGAATTGACACAACTTGTGCTAGTTTAAGCTCACAAATCATTTGTTGGGCTGAAGTACATCCACATAACTCGTAAGAATCAGCATAGCTTGTGCCAATTCCAGCTCATAAATCATTTGTTGGCCTGAGATTCGCATAGTCTACGTGAAATGGTACACCCTGTGCGAAATTTTCCTGCATCTCCTTTCTTGATATCACAAGGGTATTCTTGTAATTTTTGTACCCTAAACCCTTTTTAACCTTATTTTCTCCCTCTTTTCTCTTATTCTCTTGACATCTTCCTAGGATGAGAAGAACTCCTTGGATGATCTCCTTCTTTCCTCTAGATTGAAACTCCATTCTCCATCCCTCTTTCTCTAAGGCTAGCAAGGTATGATGTTCCATCACTTTAATTCTCTCTTTGTTTTACTCCATGTTTTTCATCCTAGGTAGAATGAAACTAGGGTTTGATCTTTGTCTCCATTCTTATATGTTGAGTGTGAGGAACATGAGGGGGGTGTATGCATTCCTTTTCCTCCAAGATTGTTGAAACCATGGACCTTCTTTGTACTAGAAATAATGGCTACTATAGCTCGACTGTAGCACCGGAGAATTTTGCTTCTTTCTCTTATTTCCTTGGCTTGGAAGGAAGCCAATATCCATAGAAACTATTTGGAAGCCCTTGAACCCAAGTGTGAGTCCACCATAGGCCTTTTATAGGATTGCCTTGTATATAGATTTAGGGTTTCTTTTGTGCATCTTATTGCTCATTCTTTTGTTGGTTACTCATTCTCTTCTTGTTGGTTGGGTTTTGTTGTGTGTGTGTGTGTGTGTGTGTGTTTTGGTTAGGTGGTGAAAGCTCAGCTTGAGGCAAGGAGCAGGTGGAGGAGTACCACCCTTGGGGAAAACCTAATCTCCTAAGTTTGTGAGCAGGTTTAATTGAATTTCATGATTCTAATAGGGTCTCTAAATATTTTTTAGTTGTTTTATGAAACTATTTATGGCTTTATCTTATTTAAATCAATATTTTGGTTGGTTTGAAATGGATTATTATCTTATTGACTTTTTTTATGAAATTCTTTGACGTGCAAGTGGAAATGTTTATTTTAACGCATGGTTCTTCTAGATTTAAAATGCTTCATGCATTTGCTTATGTTTTTATAAATCCGGATGGCAAACTTTATAATTCTTTCATGTTTGAATGACTTAGTTTGATGGGTTTTCTTTATAAGAATTATATGTTCATAATTGTATCGGGTATTAGGAAGTATTGATGACGTGCAACTATATACTCTTGTGTATGCTTATAAACTTATATATTGTGCATGTGAGTAAATTGAATGATTTGTCGAATATGGTTGATTTTACAAAAACATGGTTAATGTAGGGCATTATATTATAGATTTTATTTGTTAGGCTTTTCAAGGTGAAAACCCTTGCTTGAGGTATTCCGGCCTGTAGCTACATATATTAGATTTGGTTTTGATGATGACTGGGGGGCCTTAGCCCTAGCGTATTCATGCTTTTGATATTTATGGTTATGAAAATGACTTTTATTCATGAAATGTGAATGCTTGTCCTAAAGGTGGACATTTTGATATGTTTGGACTTGAAATATATTATTCGAACACCCGCCAGTCTTGAACATATACACAAAAGTGTTGGGCTATGGTCTTGATGTTCTAACAGGGTGTGGTTTTCGTGGTGATGAGGTTGTTTACCCACTACTATATGGTCCTGCCTACTCTACAACAAATTGTATTTTTAGTGATAACAATAGTTATCACTAAAAGCACTAATTTTAGTTACAATTAGTAATAGTAGCAAATTTTAGAAGTTGTCACATTCCGTCACAAATACCTCCGATGCTAATACAAGAGTGATCATTTTAGACAAATGGTCACAATTACTCCATATTTTTGTGATAAATTTCATGACACTAACAAATTTAATATTTGTGATAAAGCGACAAAGCGATGTGGCTACAATAACCTTATTTATTTATGTCAATTTTGTTGACACAAAATTTTTTAACTGTAACGAATAAAGTGCTCACAATAATTTATTATGTTGTGTCTATTTTATTGTAACAATATTGTTGATAGAGGGAAAAATTCAACAGTGACAAAAAGTTTTTGTTAATAGTAATATTTTTATTGGTTACCAATACTTCATCAATAATATTACTTGAGATATTATTATGTGTTTATTATTCTCACAAATAAAATTATTAATTTAAAATTATTGTTGTCAGTAAAATAAAAATTATGTTAGGCTAATTTTATCACTAATATAATAATTTATTTGTGATAAATTTAAAGTTATATTTTAGATATTTTTGTCAAGGCAAATTTTTAGTATCAAAAATATTGGCACGCAAGAAAATAAAGTATTTAATATTATATGAAAATAAATATCATCAAAATATACAATATTCAAAATACAATTATAAAATTATCCTTTAAAAAAAAAGAAAAAAATATTATAAAATTATCCTAAATTTGGAGATGAAGTACTCCTTTGTCCGTTTGAATATTCTTTTTTACTTTTCAGCCTTAACTTTTATTAGAATTTGGCTCCTTTGTTAGGATTTTAATGTTATTCTCTTTCCTTAATGCTTATTATGCACATTTAGAACAAAAATAAGAATCTAATGAAATAATTTTAAAAATTAAAAAATTCTAATTTAATTGCAACTTTCATACCATTATTTCTTCTAAATTGAAACAAGTTCCATGTTGCATTTGGCTTTTGTGACTTTCAATAGATAAAAAAATCATCAACAAAATCTAAATAACATATTCATATGATGAACCTGAATCTAAGATTCAAAGTATCAAAAAAGAAAACACTAACAAACAATTATCATTGAAAAAAATTCAATAAACCTATCTTTGAAGACTAAAAAACATAAAGCAAAAAGATAATTATCTCTTATCCATTGCATAAACTAAGCAAAAGAATTTAATAAAAGAAAAATAAACAAATCTTGTGACTATCAATAACATGTACTTTCGCATCATGAGCTAGTTTCATAAACTAAGCAAATGAAGCCGAACGATTGCAATCGGTCTCCGTAGACACATAATTACTCGAGGCTTCACCATCTTCATTTCTTCTTTTTATATGTTAACTTCACTGAGGATATATATCGTTTTAAATGTTAATTTTTTTTATCTAGATTTTTTTTATGTGATTTGGTAAATCTCTATTTAATTTTAATTTTCAAAATTTTTTTCTAATACTATAAATCCTAGTTATAATCTAAATTAAAAGCTTGTTTTTTATCCCTTAAAATATCAATTTTGAGGATAAGATAAACAATAAAATTCGCAAAACAATGAATTTGGAGAATATTTTTTTACATCGATTTTTATATCATATTTTTATAAATATTTTTAAAATTTGAATAGTTATATAGAGAAGCACACATCAAATTTGATCGTAAAATATGTTAAACATATTTTAGGGTTTTTTTGTGACAACATTTCGTAGACATTAAATAGTTGAATTTTTTGTGACACAAAACGTGATCACAAAAATATAAAATGACCATTGCCGAAGAACACTTTGTCACAATAAATGGAAATATTATTTACGACACTATAGGTACATTAATAATAACAATGTAATTGTGAGAGATCCTAAATCGTCACAATAATAATAGTTTTAGTGATAAAAAAATCATCACAATTAACTTAAATGATAGTGTTAATTAATTTTTTTATCACAAAAAACTTCATATTTGTGACAAAATGATTGATAGTTACAGGGAAAAAAATTATAATGTTGTAACTCATGTAGTACAAGCATAATCTATTTGGTATATTAAAACTAGATTGGAGAAAGCTATGCCTACATTTTTACTATTTTTAATATTTTTTTGTTACTTTTGGTATTTTAATGTGAAAAATAGTTGTTTATTTAATAAATGATTGATGAATATATATATATATATATATGTATATATATATATATATGGAATATTCTTCTTCGCGATGTAGATACTTTTAAATGTTTGGGCATAGTTACTTTTAAATGTTTTAATAGGTTAATATCTAATAGGTTATTTTGAAGTATTTATAAATAATAATTTAGTACAACCTTCTAATAGGTTACTTTTAAATGTTTTAATAGGGTAATATCTAATAGGTTACTTTTACACCAATGCGATGATGATAATTTAGTATTTGGGCATAGTTACTTTTAAATGTTTTAATAGGTTAATATCTAATAGGTTATTTTGAAGTATTTATAAATAATAATTTTGTTTGATAAATCCATGTTCAATTTTAATTTTAAAAACCTTTTAAATTTTATCTATAATTACTTAAAAAATATATACATAACCTTTGAGATTGGGTTAGGAAAAAAAGACTATTTGAATTTTTTATATCCAAAATTATCGACACAAAAGATAAGATGTATAATTGTGATGGATACGAAATTATCACAATTGAAATTGTAATAGTGACAAAATAATTTGATGTCACAACGAATCCAAAAAATTGTGTCAACTAACTTTTTTTAGCATAAAAACCCAATACCATGGTTAAGAAATTTAATTTTTGTGGTAATATTTAGTGGGCACTAAATGGTTGAAATTTTTGTGACAAAATTGTTGTAACAAAAAATTATTGTGACATAAAATCTTGTATGCTTTTAGTAATGAACTTTGGAAACAAAAGAAATTTTGACACTATTAATATATTAATAGCAACAATTTAATTGTTACATATACTGAATTGTCACAATTATCACTATAATAGTGAAAAAAATATAAGTTATAGTATTTGTTATCTTTTTTGACATAAAAACCTAATATTTGTGTCAAAATAACTAGGTGACACAAAAAAGTTGTCACTAAAAATCTTAACTCTTGTGGTGCTTTAGAGGCGGCGTTATGGACCCTAATCATGTTTGGTACCCATTTCGAGTGGTGCATAGAAGTTCTGACGGGGGAATACACTGAAAACCCGGGGTCACCACACGAGGTCTCAGTAGGCCAACGTCAGTGGTATGAAGACATTGATAGCTCTTAACTTAGTCGCAATGGAGGCTAAGCTAGAGAAGTTTTCAGACTATTGTGTTTAAGAATGGTGTTAAATTTTAGTTATTGCAAAACCATGATTTCTTGATCAGATCTTTGACTTGTAGACCTTATTTATGTCTTCAAATATCTTTTTTTTGAAAGATAGCTTTATTGACAAGTTTGAAATTGTAGATTTTAGCTTCATTTGGATAAAAGTATTATGCCAAAAGTTTCCTAGTGAACCTTGAAGGTTTTATTCAGTTTTGAAATGCCAAAATCCATCCTGTTAATTGGTTTGTGATGAGTTTCATTATAATTCCTTTTAAAGTTTGTTTTAATCCAAAATTGTTATTGATAAATGTTAGAGGCTTCATTTGATTAAATCGATCCTTATGCTCATTTTGGAACCTATATAGATATGTTGATATATATATGCTGAAATGTTTTGAAGTTATATATAAACTTATAAAAGCTTGTTTATTTGGATGTAATTGGTGTGGTTTCATCTTTTTAAAATTATGCTAATCCATTCACTAAGTCACCTTAGTTACTCACCCCTTTCCCCTCTTTCTAGACTATAGTGTTTAACCGCATTGCGACGAGGCAAAGTGATTGATGGCTACTTGTCTTTTCATTCTTCGCCTAAAGTATTAGTGTATGTTTGTTTTTGAACATGGTTACATTATATAAGGAATAGGGATCCACTAGTGGCTTTGACTCTATGAGCATGTATTACTTGCATACTTGTTTTTTTGTTTAAACCTTAGTTGTATTTTGTGACTTGTATATCTTCTTGAACTCTATTGGCAGGCTTTATGAAATTCTTGCTTCCCTTTGCTATTATTGTGTTCATTTCTCTTTACAATTTTCATTTGTGATTTGTGTATAGTGTTTTTTAAATCTAGGAGTTTGTAAGTCTTGCGGTGATTCGAAAGTTGGATGGTGTATCTTTCAATGGGTTTACCGCGATGGTTGTCACTTGCCGGTCCTCCAGGATAGGGCGTGATACCAGCAATTTCCCATTATTGAGCAATCTTATGCATATATCTAACAGGAGGCAACTCCACGGGTTATTATAATAAATGAAAGTAGCACTGAAATTTTAAGTGTGGTTATGACCACTAAGAGCCTTAACTCTAGTGCGACATCTTCATCAAATGACTCACCGACTCTGAGCAATCGCAATCCAACTTAAATTATAGATCTAAAGACGTTATATTTCTAGGTCAAAACATATATAGTGTGGAGGATCTAAACACAAAGAAATTTTCTTTAAACTACATAAGTGTCTCAAATGTTATGCTAAATTTCGACTAGAAGAAAAGGGATAGCACTTGCGGTGTAAAGGCAAACTTTAACGATAGCATTGGTAGACTATATGACAATATATAAGCAAATCATGGCAAGGAAGCTATAGTGGCCAGCTCATCATTGTTCCTTGTTGTGGCTTATTAATATGCTAAAGTTCAAAGTGGAAACCAAGAGTAGGAAAATGATAAAAGCACAAGTAAAGGCTCTTTAATTAAAAGCACAAGTACAGTTGGAAAATTTCTTATCCTTAGTCCTTAGTAGGCATTCACGAACCATGGCTCCTAGACTCTAGAGGCATAAACCATATGACCTTCTTATTAACAGTCTTTTCCAACCATACGTTACCTGGGGAAAAAATTAATTACTAATACTAATGGGGTTCTTTCTATGGTCATAGGGCATGGTATTATCACTCTCTTTTATGCTCTAAAATTGTTCGATACTTTGCTTGTGCTATTACTTTTCCATAATTTATTATTTATTATTTATTAATCAGATGACTAAAGAACTAAATTGTATTGCTCTCATGTATTTTTAATTTTTCCTTTTTTCCTTTTTTAGAATATTCTTACTAAAGACATCCTTGGGTGTTATATAGAAAATGGGGGCTCTATTGTTTTGACAGTTTCAGTGTTGTTTGTGCATATCTTACACCTAGGTCTACTAAACAACAGATTTGACTAGCAACATTTGTTAGACCATCCATTCAATTATATGAAACATTTATGTCTTGCTTTATTTAATATTGTGTCACATGATATATTTATTTGACTATGTTATCATCAGGTCTTTACTTATTTTTTACTTATATGCCCATATTTCCATATTGAGGATGTATTTGTGGGTAAGGTTTATTCTAGGAAAAGAAAGGTCACAACTATTGCTGCTAATTTAGAGGAGGGGCTATTAATAGTGTGGCTAAGATCTTGGCTTGATTTTATTATATTTGATTCAGAATTTTCAAAATGTTATGTTTGCTATTTATGTTATGATTCTATTCACATTATGATTTTGTTTGAATTTCCCCTAATTAGGAACCTTAATTAGAATTAATATTTGTTATTTTCGAGCTTATTTAAGGGATTGATGTCAATAAGAGAATCAAATACTAAAAATTTATCACAAAATTCATGTTGGGATTGAGACTCTGTCAAGGATGAGTCTCAATCTTGGCTACCAGTATAGGTTTTCTAGGAACAAGGAAAAGCATGGCTAAGCGACAAGAAGAAGGTATCTTGCATCTTAAGTATGAGAGCTTAAAAACTTGGTTCATAACAACTTGGTATCAAAGCTTCCGATCATGGGTGATTCAAAAAGCTAGACAAATAAGCTTAAGGCTTTTTTATATGACATAACCATGAGGCAATAGGCGTTGGAGGAGCATATGGAGTTTCTTATATGCCATGCTTGAGAATCAAGGAAGGATGGTTCTAGCAGTGAAAATTAAATGGTGGAAACTGCTTAGAGAAGTGAACAGAAAGACAAAAAATGGGTTAGATGGTGCCATGGTAGTCCAAGCTTAAATTTCTATCCTTTAATGGGTTTAAGCACCCATTGACTTGGATAAGAAAATGCAAGCAGTTCTTTGAGAACTAGAAAGCCCCTATAGATGATAAGGTGGGGTTGACATCTTTCCACTTGATGGGAAACGTCTAGCCGAGGTTTCATAAGGTAGAGTTGGAAGAATGGGAGTTAGACTAAGAAAAATTTAAAGAGCTTTGTAGTTGTGATGTTTAAGCCACCCGTGAGGAACAATCCTCTTCAAGAATTTTCTAATTTGAAGTAGATGATAACGATTGAGGGGTATAAACATCAGGTTTAAACCCTGTTAATAAAGACCTACAAATTTAAAACCTTGCCAACAAGTTAATTTATTCGTAGTTGAGCTAGTAGATAGTCTTATGATTAAGGTGAAGATACAACATTTAAGAAATTTAAGAATTGCCATGAATCTCGCGAGGGTTTTGGATAGAAAACAAAATTTTTTAGTTATCATTAACATTTCAGTAGGGTGGGAAACCTGGAAATTAGCAGCAAGTAGTGTTGTTTATGTTAGAAATCAAAAATTTAAAGCTAATTTAAAGGGCTATTATTTTTAAGAAAATAAAGTAGAATTTTATCACAAAATTAGTGTTGGACCGAGACTCTATCAACGAAGAATATCTCCCATGGCTGTTAGCATAGGTTCTCCAAGACCAGGGAAGAACATTGCTACAGGAGAGGAATTAGGCTTCCCCGTGTCTATACTAGTGACTAGATCCTATGTTAGGGTTCTTAACAGTCTTTCCACCATTGGCAGATGTTATTGTCACATCAATAAAATGCCTTCTCGGACCTTATGTTTCTGGACTCCTCTATAAGTTCTATCCACTTATGTTTCTCTACATTATGTCTTGATGCTTCCTAAGACATTTTTTAACTGTGTGTCATTTATAAACCTCCATAAGAATGAATGCACCAAGCTAGATCCATGGGATATTCCTTGTTTCTTTTGGGTTACACATCACATCAAAAGGATACCAATATTATGATCTAAATCCAACTAGAGCTTTATTATTATGGATGTAAACATTCCTAAAACACAAATGTTCTACTCACATCCATTTTTTCTCTTCAGGAAGAGATAAATAATGAAGAGATGAAGTGGTTACGTTTTTATTGGTGAGGTCAAATAATAGCAACATATCAAACCATAAAGAATCTGATAAAGGGCTAGTTATAACTCAAATAAAAGTAATAAAGACAAGGACAAATATAGCTCCAAGCTTACCTATTATACTATTTTTCTATGCAAAGATGAAGTGCAACTCCTCACTCCTCAATACCCAAAGATCCATCTCTTGAGAATGTTCTGGAGGCATGCTTTGCTATCACACACATTGATGTCACTAACCCTATGACTATACTTTACCTTTTAGGCACAAATGTGAGAAACCTCCCATTAATCACTCTTTTAAGAATGTGCTTTAAGCATTCTATTGCTTACTATGTATTGACAAAAAAAAAGGTTCTTTACACCTCTCAAGATTTTTGCTGAAACCTTTTTCTTGTACAATATACCAAATAATTTATATGAAGTCTTAACTGACCCATGGTAGACTCAAGCTATATAAGAGGAGATAGCAGTGTTACCAACAGACAACATATGGACTCTATGACCACTACCTATAGGAAAAAAATGATGGGATGCAAATGGGTGTTCCCTATCAGACACAAGTTTGATAGTGCAATTGAAATATAATGCAAGATTGGTAGTTAAAAGGCACACACAAACATATGATGTGGATTAACAAGAAACATATTCTCTAGTAACCATGCTGATATGGTTAGAGTATTTCTTTCAATGGCAACAAACCTTCATTAGTTTCTGTATCAATTCAATGTGAAAAATGCTTTTCTCATAGAAATAATGATTGAAAGAAGAAGTGTACATAGATATCCCTTCAAGATATACAATAAGCTTTGAATAAACGATGGTATATAAGCTAAGACAAGCTTTGTATGGGTACAAACAATCTTCTTCAACATAGTTTGAGTAGTCTAGCAAAAGAGGTGTATAGGTTCTTATATAGCAATCTAGACCATACCTTACTCCTAAAACATCAAATAGGAAAGATAATTGTGCTAATAATCTATGTAGATGATATGATTATAACAAGTAATGATCTAGAGAAAATAGCAAGGATACAAAATGAGCTAGCCATTGATTTTAAAATGAAGAATCTAAGCAAGATAAAATATTTTTTTGGGGATTGAGGTTTCTAGAACAAAAGATGACATCTTCATATTTGAACAAAAATATGTCCTAGATCTACTGTTGGAGGTAGAACTGTTGGAGTGCAAGCATATTGACACACCAATTATTTAAAATCATAGCTTTGGAAAGCATCCATATCTAGTACCTATAGTTAAAAATAGGTACCAAATGTTGGTTGAAAAACTCATCAATTTATCACATACTTACCTTCATATTGCATATGCTGCTAACTAAGTTGACTAGTTTATGCATTGTCCAAGTGAAAATCATATGCATGATAATCTTAATTTTTTTAATGTTTAAAGCCATATCTTCGGAAAGGTTTGATGTTCTCTAAGAACAATCATCTAAGGATTGAAGGATGTATGGGTAGGAAACATTATAGACAAGAGATACACATTAGCATACTTTACATTTGTTGGAATGAACCTTATATTATCTAGAGAAGCAAGAAACAAAAAAGTGGTAGCTTTACCAGGTGTAGAGGCTGAATTTTGAGTAATAGGATCTCTATGAACTCTTTTGGCTTAAAAAATTATTAATTGAAATTGTTTTGCTCTGATTTTTTAGATGGATTTATCCTATAATAATAAGGTTGTGATTGTGATTTCTCATAATCCAATCAATATGATTGGACCAAAAATGTGGAAATAGATAGATATTTCATAAAGCAGAATCTTGATATGAAGATAGTTCAATTATTGTTTTGTGAAATATGAAGATCAACTTGCTAATATTTGCTAATAGTCTTACAAATGTTACGAGCAATAAAGTTTTTCATATGTTACTCAAGAAGTTGGGCATAAGAGATATATACACTAACTTGAGGAGTGTTGGTGTGAGTTGGCAAAATTGATAATCATATAGATTCATATCTTCACAAATTTTATTTTACTTTATTTTATTTTATTTTATTTTTTGATGATTGTACATATTTATAGTTTAAATATATGAATAGCTAAATATAACTCTATATGTCTTCAAATTGCTAGTTACCTATGTAAATTAGACAAGCAAAATAAGAAGAAAACTATTTTCTATTGTTGGCAAATTACACATTGAGTTATTGTTTTGTTATTGCAACAATGTAATAGAGAACAAATGTGAGAAGAGAAAAGGTTTTCATTTCCGGTCATCTATCTATTATATGATATAATATAATATAATATAATATAATATATTTAAATTAGTATTTAACATTCACTTTAGGGATGATTATTATTTACGTTAAAGTTGAATAAAATTATTTCTATTTACTTCTAAGGTCAAGCAATCAAAATTATTTTCCATTTTGATTCAAAATTATAATAGAAATGACCACTCATTTGTACAGAACTTTTACTCCACAAGAGATCTATATCAAGTGAAGAAGGAGAAGTTCAGTCTCATACACAGAAAAAATGTATTCCTCTAGACATGGGCCATACCTATCCATCTTTTTTTTTTTTAATGACAGACACTAATATTGTGTACCACAAAAAATTCGATAAGGATAAGTTAAAATATATTACATTAAATAGTGCACCTCAAATTAAGTCACACTTTAGGCAAGAATGTCAAAAGGAAAAAAACTTCTTGTGAATTGCTTTGAGTTCTAATTGGTTTTGACTCAATCAAGATTATTTGGATAATAAATAAGTTGAGTTTGATTTAAGATTTAAACTCAGTTAACTAAACAAATTGAACTAAATAGGTCTAAACTCACTCAATAAGGGTATAAAAGGCTCAACATCTTAAACATACATTGTAATTTTGATAATATTAACCTAGAAGAAATTATTGAGAATAGAATATGTTAAAGTTTATGAGCAAGTAGGAAATAAACTATATGTATATACTAAATAATTAAAAGAGTCTTAATAGTCAAATATCATGTCAAATTACTATAAGCATTTATAAATATTCAACCTTTTTTTTAAATTGAATTAATATATAATATTGATTTAACTTTCAAAAAAAATTTATAGCAATTAGTACTCATAAAACATCATTTACCTTGAAATATTAAAAAATTAAAGAATCACATAAGAACCCCTTACTAATCTAGCCAATAGAGTAAAGCTATTCAATAATCATAAGCAAAGATGAAGCACACCTCATATGAAATATCTGAAGGATCCTACACCTAGAGCGTTTATACCACACAAAATTAAATGTGATAATTAAAACATAACCAAATAATACAACAAATGGAACCAACTAACAATAAGTTCTTTCTCCAATAGTGCTATATATGGAGACTGTGTGTCATTCAATAATGACTTCTTGTCACACTACCCGGTAAAAATTGAGAAGCAAATTTAAATGTTAGAACACCGCAGTTATAGCCTAGGGCCTATGTTTTCATCACATGGCAAATATTTATCTGACACTCTATATTACAAGTGATTCGTTTTATTAATTACTAAAAGAAAACTAATATCATTACAATTTATGAGGGAATTAATTTCTATTTATCGTTTCTTTATTAGCAAAATGAATTCAGAGTAGGAATGGTATTTTTGAGAAATTCCACTAAATTTTCATTGCTACCCTCGATTGCACTGTATATTAAAGGTATAATATCCAAATTGGTCTCTCTACCCTTAGGGACCATTTGGTTCATTGTAATGATATATTACCACGTAACGAGATTACCATGGTAATATGAGTGGGAATGTTATATGGTTGGGAATATTGCGGTAATTTAATATAACCATGTTTGGTTGGGAACTCTTATTACCGGGAATAGTTCATTACCGTGTTTGGTTGTCATGGTAATCAATTTGTTAAAATATAAAAAGTTATAAGATTACCATGGTAATCCAAGATAGACACCAAATTTGGTGGTAATAGGATTACCACTTTTTTGGTAATATTTATAAGTTGGTAATATGATATTACCATCCACATTACCACCGGTGCAATGCCAAACATGGTAATCTTTCTACATTACCGCGAACCAAACGGCCAGGGGCTGTTTGTTTGGCGGATTTGAGAATACTTGGATTTGAAAATCCTTGGATTTGAGAAATTCTTTGTTTGTTTCAATGGATTTCAATCTCCTTTGTATTTTCAAATCCAAAAGTCATGAGATTATGGAATTTGGCCAAAATGACTGAATTTCAAAATCCCATCCAGTGATTCCCATCTAGTAATTAATATACTAATTATATTAATTACTTATAATATTAATTATACCATAATTATATTTTATAAAATATTAAATAAAATATAATTATAGTGTAATTAATATTAGTAATATAGTATATAATTGATATATTATATTATATTAATTATTTATTAAATAATTAATATATTATATTTTATTATAATAAATTAAGTATATATTAATTATATCAATTACACTATAATTATATTTTATAAAATATTAAATAAAATGCAATTATAGTGTAATTAATATTAGTAATATAATATATAATTCATATATTATATTATATTATATTATATTAATTGTTTTAATAAAGATATATTATATTTTATTATAATAAATTAAGTATATATTAATTATATTAATTACTCATAATATTAATTATACCATAATTATATTTTATAAAATATTAAATAAAATATAATTATAGTGTAATTAATATTAGTAATATAGTATATAATTGATATATTATATTATATTAATTATTTTAATAAATAATTAATATATTATATTGTATTATAATAAATTAAGTATATATTAATTATATTAATTACTCATAAAGTTAATTACACTATAATTATATTTTATAAAATATTAAATAAAATATAATTATAGTGTAATTAATATTAATAATATAATATATAATTAATATATTATATTATATTAATTATTTAATAAAATCTAAATTAAAAAATATTTTCAACCAAATACAAAAATTTGTAATTCAGCATTACAAATACATCCAACCAAACACTGGATTTGACTCTCCTGAATTTTCAAATACAAGGATTATTTACAAATCCACTGCATTTTCAACTACATCCAACCAAACGCCCTCTTTAATCTCTTCCCATTTAGTCTCTCTACTCTTGAAAATACAACCATATAATTAGTCTATTTTAGGGTAGAAGGGATTAAACAGAACTATTTTCAAAAGTAGAAGAACTACTTTGGAGCATTTCTGAATAGAGGGGCCAAAAGAGAAAAGAAAAAAAAATAGAGGGACTAATTCGGATATTATATCTATATTAAAAAATAAGCATTTGATGGAAGAGGTCTTGCTCACCCTCATTACTATCAAATAATGTCTTATCCAACTTCTATTTCCTCTAAATCCTTTCTCCAACTAAAATTCATATACATTTTCCCAACCATTTAACAGTTGATATGCTTTTTAGAGTGGCTGAATGTGGTAAATGATATTTTTGCAAATAGTTGGAAATTGCCAAGTAAACCATTTGAGATATAGCTTAGCGCTTCATCACCCAGAAAAATGAATGTACTCTTGATATTTATCATTGAGTGCATGCAGATGAATATGTAATTACCCTTTTTTTATCAATTGAGTTACAAAATTTTATATTGATTTTAAATCTTGATTTTCATTTTTAGAGCTCCAAAGTGTTTTGTCTTCTATTATCTAATAGTTAGACCTATGTCTTCTAATCTCTACCAGGATAATTTGCTCTAATTAATTTAACATCTATTATATATCATTTACAATAGTAGAAATTGAGTCCATTATTCAACAAGGTTTATCTTATACTCTAAACCTCAATTTCCTGAGGAAAAACTTCCAAGTGGTTTTTTTTTTCCAATCTAGTTGCTTTGGTCATAGAATTTTTTAATTCCTTATAAATTGCTACAAAATCTTAGACAACTTTTTTTCTTTTTTTTTTTTTGTTCCTTTAAAAGTCTCAAGGCTCACAAATGATAGTTAGACATGCTTGCCTTATCTCTACAAAAAACCCTTCAATATGTTATACAAAATTTTAATTATAGTTTCACATATAGTTAATAACAATAAAAATTTTAAATTGGTTATAGGAGCACTTATTGCCAAATTGTGTTATAATTCCAATATTATTAAAAAATATATATTAAAAAAATTAGGTTATAATAATATTTTCTAGTCTCTCTGTCACTGTGAAATAGCTAATTAGACACCAACAAATCAGACTCTAATAATATAAAAAATCAATTGCACATTTTTTTAATGATTGAATTAGTAATGCAATGAGTGTCGCTAAATCAAGAGTCACTAATATTTTGCGATCGATGTAGCAACCGTATATTAGTGACCGACAAGATCAATCTCTAATTAGATGAAAAATACAATATCAATTTGCATATCCAAGTCTTAAAGTGGATCTCTCCCCCTGAAAAGCAACATATATATATATTTATATATATATATATAAGCGTGTCATCTACGAAAATGAAAATTCATAAATATCAAAGCTACGGACATTTGTAATGCATTGTTGAATTCCAATCCAATGGTTATCCGAATAATCTCTAGAAACAATTTTCATCTAAATGATACTGTTCATATAAATAGTAATCAATCTAAACCATTCAACCCGATTTACACCAGCACCAGCACACTAACAAAAGAAATTATAAAAACCAACAGAACCCAACTATCCTTTTCTCAACCCAATATATAGGGATGGCAATAATACCTAAAGCCGACCCGACCCGATCCGAGTTTGACGGGTAAAACTCGACTTGTATGAAACGGGTGCGGGTGCAGGTATGAAAATTCTAATACCCGACCCATACCCTACCCGAAATTAAAATTACTAAAATATTTATATAATATATATATACATATACATATATATATATATATATATATATATATCTAATATGTTCTACAACTTAACAATTTAAGGTTTTTTTATTTTTCCTCTTTGTTTAGTCTTGTAATTTTATAATAATTTATTTTATTTTATTTTATAAAAAAATTATAATTACTTTTAAATTATTTTTTTTATAAAAAATAATATATTTTTTATTAATTTTTTTAGTATAGGGGCGGGAGCGAGTATACCCGCAGGTACCCGATTACCCGTCGGGTGCGGGTGTGAGTTGGGGTTTTTAAAACCCATCGAGTTCGGGTTCGAGTATACTAGCGGGTAGCGGATACGGGTATAAATATGATAAAACCCGCACCTGACCCGTTACCATCCCTACCAGTATAAGCTTTGGATATTATTGATAATATCCACATACCCATTCATCTTAAATCATCTCTCATCTAGTTTTAGAAATAAGATTTTTTTGTCCTCTCCTATTATAGTTTAACACGTGTCTCTAGATTACTGCCAACCACAATATAAAAAAAAACATAACAACCTCATATGGGACATGTTAAGATGTAATAGAGGAGCATAGAGGATACACTACTTCTCGAACCAAGTGAGATGACTTGATTTATCTCTCTATCACTAGGCTTTTCTCAACTACCGATGTTCTACAGGTGACATTATATATTTATATATATATATATATATGCATAAACAAAACATATTTTCATAGTAGATAAAGAGTTTATTACAGAATATGAAGGATACACAAAAATTTATTATTGTAGGTGTATTGAGAATTCATTTTTCTATAAATGATCGAAAATCAAACAAAGTTTTAAGCTTACAGATATAGACCTATGCTATCTATATATATATATACATACATGTTCATATAAGCAGCTTATTTGTATCAACAATGATTACATCATGCAAATTAAATTGCAGAATAAATTTAACCATATTAGCTTCTTTATTAGCTGTCATACCAAGTTGGCCTCAGAGTCTCAGACCAAATAATATTCATTTGGTTTGCAGTTAACATTCGAAAAAGAAAACCGTTTTGGGAATTTGATTTTTTTTTTTAATGCCCAAAATAGCATTTCAAAGTTACTTAAACATTTTAATAATTATGAAAACATTGGAAGTTTGGAACATCTGAAATCATTTAGAAAGTAAAAAACTTTTATATGAAAGTTGCCAGTTAATTAGAGCTAATTAAGTTAAAAAATTTTTGGGAAAAATAGAAACCTTGAGAAAGTTACCCAAGCAAACATTGCAGCTCAAAAACTTAAATTAAATACAGATCATCAGAAATTTTTATCCTCGACCATTGCAGTAAAAAAAAAAATACTGAACCAATAATGTATATTACTGGAAACTAATAGCGTAAAATCCAATGCAAAGTATTTGCAAATTATTCAGCATAAATCCTCTGTTAAAATAGCAGAGACTCATCAGTTATCAAAATTACTGCTGATTTAAATAATGGTAAAACAGATTTCAACATGAAAAGTCTAAATTAGTAACATTTGTGACAACATTTCATGCCTGGAGCTAACCACAAAAAGAAGAAAAATAACCATCAAAATACTTTCAGATGTGTCGAGAAATTTAAATTCCAAGTGTAAAAGGTAAAAGAACAATATAAACTACTAATATTATGACCAAAGGAACAAAGATGGAATGTAATAATGCAAACAAACTCTAACCCTTCCAATTACCTGCAACTAGCACACAAAAAGGCTAAGTGTTCTTACGAACACATGGTAACAAACACAAACCAATAGCCGCGCAATCCGCAGCAAGCAGACGACAGGAGTATTGACACGACATGAAGATGAAAATAAACAATACGACACACACACACCCGTATCGCATTATCTGATGTTCAGAGTTTGAACAGGCCATATAAGTGAAATAATAGATTGATCAACACAAACCAGTAGAAATACGTACCAGTGATTCGTTTCTCTTTGAAACAATTTGAGCAAATGCAGCAACTTCTTGCTGCAAAAACAAGCACTTATCGCTCCATCTTGCTTTTCTCAAAGTACTTTATTTTTTCAAGGCCATAGCTGTTGTTCCAATGGTCTGAGCCTATCTTTCATTAACCTGTAACTAAATGTTTACCCAGATAATATGCAATGGCATTTAATGTGTAGGAAAGGAATGTGATAGCATGGTGGATAACTAATAAAGAATAATTGCATACATGAATTGTATATAAGTCGGTTGACATTTATAATAACCGGCCCACGAATTTTAAATAGAGGGAGGGCACGATTAATATTTCTGAAAAATCAATGAAGGATGGAATGTGAACCTCCTATGTATGTGAGTTTCGCCATTTGTGTATGCTCCAAGTATTGCTTGGCATACATGAGAATATGGACAAGGAAAACTGCAATGCATGTAGGTAGTAGCTTCAAATGTGCACGATGTGATGAGCCGCCAAGACTAAGCTGTCCAGCATCCAGAAACTCCGTCTTGGTGGAAGATGTGCTAACATTGACAGCTAATGAACCTGAAGGGCAAAGAACCTGTATCAGTTAATTTCCTTCTAAGATGAATAGATAGATCAGCAATTTTTGTGTTCACTAGACTTACAGTCATAGTCTGTCCAGCCTATGCGTTGATTAAGTAAATCGTACACGAAAATCTTATCCTTTAGAACAAGGTCTGCAAAGAACAAACAAATGCAGAGGTAAATTATGATGCAAAGAAAACCACATGATACATGAAACAAGAATGTTATCATGTAAAAAATAGCTGGATCTTCTCAAAAATAGTGCTAATCTAAAGATAGGCCTATTGCCAAACAAACACAGAAATACAATATCACACACAAGAAGTTATTTATACATTTGCATTTTTAACATTGTTTAGTAAGTCATATTGTTTTTCATGCTCATCATTTCTCATTAATGTAAAATTTTTGTAATGGCAAGTTTTTTTATAAACAAAAAAGGTATAAAACAGTTCAAATTACCAAAGTCTTTTGCTAACCTTCACAAGCAACCAGATGTGGCATTTAATAGACCCAATGTATTCAACAATTTCATACATGCGTCTTTACAAATGTAGTAACAAGGATTGGTAAGAAGGATTTATTCATGTTACATTCCTTTTTCATTAGTAAAAGATCAACATAGTAAATGATTTAACTGTCGTTAACGTAGCGTTTAAGATTGCATCAAAAAGATCTCCAATGATTACTTGATATAAACGACCCAGATATGGTATCTGATTGCCATGTTAACATTAAACTGTGTCTTCTATAAAAGGAATACATAGTTTGCAACCAGATTCTAACAGCAATGAGAAGGCAACCAGAGTCTTGGACCAATCAAATGGCCACTTAGATGTCTCCGCTTATCAAGGCATCACTAAGCAGGCAAATTCAATTTCCCACACATATAACAAAGTTTATGAGAACAATCATATCATCATCATACTGTTAGGCAGATACTAATCATCTAGGCGATAAACTAACCTAGTCAGTGTTATTCATTCAATTCCAATAGTAACTATAGAGTAAACAGTGTGATGAAGACCCTTAAAGCTATACTTAAAGAGGACAGAGCTCTATCTAGCCTTTAGCCCTAAGGCTTAACATCACTTAGATGAAGGTACATTAATTTCTCAATATTAAGAAACCATATCTACAAAAAATTATGCTTTAATCCAAAGAATCAGCATCTAAAAACTACTTATTTAGATGATGGACAATTGCATAACAGTCTTGTAAACTATTAAAATACCTATGGAGATAAGAAAACCTCCTGGTCATTAAGAATAAGGGTTTCATCACCTCACCTCATATTGTCAACATAATTGAATGGCTCAAAACAATGTAATAATGATGCTCTACAAATATCAGAATATGTGATTCTGAGGGGAGAAGGGAGAACAATGAAAATAATTGTAAAGAACTTTTTTCTTGCTCAACATACAACTATACTAGCCCCTACAAACTACATGCATAGAGTCTTACTAACATCATAAGTAGTTGTCAAAGTGGAAGCAGAGTTACAGAAAAGGTTTAGATTCACAAACCTCCTAAAATGGTTACCCCCGTACCAGTGTTCTTTTGCCAGCCGATACACCATATGCGGGCGTTATCCTGTAGGAACAAAATAATACAATCATAGATTATTGAACAATATATAATACACATCATAAAGTATGTAAATAGACAAAGGCAATTGGGTCTAACAAGTAATATCTAATAGAACAACAATAGATTATCAAAGAAGTTTCGGCATTAAATGTCAATACTTTTGGAGTACATGATGACGAGCTGCCAGGTTGACAGCATCACCACAATATATGCCTTTTTTTCAAGTAAAAGGTACATATAAATTAATTAACATCTTTAAAGAAAAAAAACTTTAGTTTCGACAGTACTAATTCCTGAAGCAATATGCTTTATGATACAAAGCCAGATGGCTAATGCAATGGCAAGAAATATTCTGTGTCCGACAATGATGTTAAGCATAAGGGCTACAAAGCAGTTACTATAACTTACAATTTGGCCTTCCTGAATGAGGTAATCTTGCGGCTTAAGTGCCATGGATGCAGATCCCTCAAAATACAGCGTGACAGAAGGAAATGCCTCTTCAGGACTGATACTCATAAAAGGCATTTATCAGAGAAATAATTAAAACTCATAGAAAGCACTAATTGTAAGATCAAACGTTTAAAAGACAACTTTCAATAATAAACCAGGACCTGCTAGATGTAACATAACACTGATTTCCTTTAACAATAAGAGTATTTACGGATGATGATACGGAAGCAGTTACCTGAAAAAAGGCGATATTAAGAAGTATAATCAGAGGACTAACATAAGCTGAAAAAGAAACCAAAATGAACATAATGTAAAAGAATCTCTTCTTTCACATTAACGTCATCGAGCCCAATAATTGAACAGGAATGGCCACCAATGTCAAAAAAATCGTAATGATGGATTTAAGAGCAAATGATAGAAATGTAGTAAAAAATAAAGTAGTAAAGCGTCAGAAACTGACTTAGAGGGCTATGTCCTATGATACTAATAAAAACAAAGAAAAAGAAGGAGAACATGGGTCTGCTGAAATGATTCTTTAGTCAGGAGTAACAAAAACAGGAAGATCCAGAGTCAGAAAGAAGCATGAGTGAGTCAAAAATGCAAATTAGTAAGCAATACACAAAGAGGAAAAATCTGTAAGATTAAATTCAGATGTGTGGAATGTACAAAGGAAATAATTACCACTAATTCGTAATGAAAATGTTTCTTTCTTGTAACAATGAAAAGTTTATAATATACAGCATTTTAAACTGAAGAATATTAGAGTGCTGCATTGACTTACTGCATTAACAAAAGGATCATAAGCTTGCTCAGCAAGGTAAGCTAATGTAGTTCCTGAATCAATAATGGTTCCTTGTGCGCTTGATGTTAAAAAAAATGATGAATCAAGAGGCAAAGGTTGTCCATTGACCGCAATACTTGTCAAATTTATGTTGTAATGAGGCCTGACAATCAAAAGCAAAGACAATCACTAGATGCAGAAATAATATCTGTATAAATACATGTATAGAAGATGCAGGAAAAGTATCAGATTAGCATAATTAAAGCTAAATAAAATGTGCACAAAATGCTAACCACCATTATCTTCTTTTAAACTTATCTCAAGTAGACTTTTACCTAATGATGAAAGTGACAAGACTTACTTAATGGCGAACATCAATATAAGAGAACAATAAGGTCTTAAAATGAAGAAGTTTATAGAAGCTATGCCACTCTAAGTTGTAATATTTCATACATTGATATCTCTAGAAGGGTTTTGTTATTTTAACTACTTGCCATGAAACAAATGTTAGCAAAATTAATAGAGTATAGCATCTACAAAAACAAGAAACAAGGACATATACCTCCGACCATAGCAATTTGAATAAGTAGAATGTTGGATGTCCAATCTCACACTTGAAGACACTAAACTCAATAGTTGAAGACCACAGCATGGATAGGGTATTTATAAAAATGATAGATTGGGACCATTGAAGCATGGACACGGATACAGGACATGACATAACATGAACACAATGACACAGTAATTTCTGAAAATTAAGGACATGGGATGGCCGGACATGGCAATAAAGAAAATATTATATATACATATTTTATGTAAAATACCCTTTCTAAGTGCAAATAATTGTATTTCTATTTAAATATAAGTAACCTTTAAACTAAATCTATCGTAATTTGTTACAGTAACCTTTATAACAATATAAAATTTGTTATTTCAATTTGATATTTCAATTCATAATATCTTCCAATAAAATTATAAATAAATCATTATATTTATAAAGACTAAATTTCAACTGGTATTGACAAGATTTTTTAAAATAAAAAAAAACAGCAATTCAACGGGCAGGATTGATCTTGAGGGAAACCCTAGATGTCAAATCAGGCACCTCCCTAGAACCCTTACAACAACCGTCTCCCTCCTCATGCGCAGCTCCTTTCTCCTTCTCTCCACCTCCCATCATCTCCCCTCCTCTTTTCTTCTTATCCTCCCACAAGCCTCATGCCGGCAAAGATCTCAACCCCAACCTCTACAAGTCCAAGATTCAGCTAAAACCTCCCTCCTAGACTTATAAACTAAGGATGATTTAACTGCTTTCCGATGCCGGCAAAGCGAGTTCTGACAGCCATTCTTTATTTATGGTCATTTTTAACTTATCTCCGCTACTGGAGTGAAGCTTCGCCACCAAAAACCTAGTTTGGCAGTATCCAGAGGTGTTCATATTATTTAATTATATTTTATCGTGTTAGAGGATGCCGGACACCATGTCCGACCGTGTCCACGACATATCCATGTCAGCTGACAAGACACCAGTACATCGACAAAACCACCGTGTCCATGCTTCATGTTGAGACCCTTGGTGTTGGCCTATATATAATCTTTTCCATCAAAGGATTAACTCCACTTTAAATTTTAAAGCAAATCAACATCCAAAATATTGATTAACATAGGATTATATTGATAAAGTTTTATGGAACACAATAAATCTAAATCCAAATCAATCTTATGCCGAATTTAATCTAAATAAGGTTTAAATTAACAACACAGCCTACAGATGATCCCAAAAATGGTGATCAAATGGACTTGTTGCATGGATAGGCAGAGACATTGATGGGATTGTTGAATTAAATATTGTAGGCTAAGAGTTCAAGTAGTTTAGTATTGTTCCACAACCAGGATGGAAGGCCATAGGTGTAATTAAAACATACATGGTTGTTTTATATGTAATACATACATTTAAAGAAATTCATATACAAACAATGTTGCACACACAAACAAAGTCCTTTGATTTTATTGCCTTCATTCTGCTAGCTCCAACTGATGCAGGATTTAACCAACTTCAATTAATTTGATTTTTGATTCATTTGGGAACCTTAACATGTCCACTTGTTTTCAACCCTTCAAAGCATGTCATTGATTAGTACACTCTCCTTATCTCCGTCACCTAAGCATCCATTGTGAACAATCTTCCTAAAGGCTTGCTAAATGGAAGGATCTTATCAATGGCCAAGGAAAGACAACCATAGAACAGAAAATTGGGGTCTAATGGAGAGTAAACTAATTTAATGGACAGAGATAAGTGAACTCCAAGGGCTGACATCCTCCAAAGGCAAGCCATGACCTCTCAGGTTTCTCCTTAAGACATAAAGGCCAACTATAGATAATAGCTCTCCTCAATTTTCTATTTGGCTTTTAATCTGATTATGCCCTTTGATAGCACATCATATTAGCCTGCTTTAATTAAATTAATTAGGCCAACATGACTTGCTTGAGTTTGACTCAAATTAAGGGGGGTTTTAGCACTGCTATTTGATCTACAAATGAGCTATTCAATTATTGAAGTTTTGGTTACACATAGGTTGTTTGGAAAATAGTAAAAACATAACACCAAAGGTAAACTAATATGTAAAAATAAAATTTAGTAACTTCAATATTCTATAATGTTATCTTCACAGATATTCTTAAAATTTTTAAAAATAAGTTATTTACATTTTCATGAACCAATTAAAAATGAGAATCCTAATATAAACTCAAAATTAAAATGTTTGATCTATTATGGTATGCATGGAGCATTGAATTGAGAGAAATAATTAGTTTAGCCGAATAAGTATGATGCACACAGAAGTTTAAAGTAAATTTGGGAAAAACACTTATATGTTTGGATAATTTTTACTATTCACCTTTATGAAAAAAAAACTTTTAGAGAGTTTCCAGATGAAAATAAACAACAAAAGCACTTTTGGCTCCAAATACAACCAAAAGCTCTTTTCCAAGGCACTAGTTTTAACAAGCAATTTCCAAATCCATGGCAACAGAGCTATGTGATTCACTCCAATTGACTTAACTAACTCATTTGATCTTATTTGAATGGTGGATTTAAATAGGCTTTCACTTCTCTAACCAGTTGAATTGAGTCTGGCAGACTTAATTATTTGACCAGTAAGTTAGACCATTCAACTAGTCAACCTTTATTTATTAGCACTGCCCTTTCTTAGTTGTTGGTTTAAAAGATCATCTAAAAGTTTCCTTTTTCACTACTGCTATCATTTGTTTTGTTATGGTTTTTCTCGGTCAAAGTATACTTGAGCTAATATAACCAACCAGCTTTCATTGATTTAACTAATCCAATTGAGTCTGGCTGAGTTAATTACTTGACCAGTCCAGTCAATCATCGGTTTAGTCAATCTTAGTTTATTCACACCACTTTTCGGTAAAAGACCATCTTAGATTCTTTTTTCTACTACCACAGTCATTTGTTTGGTTATGGTTTTCCTTGGTTGGATTAGTCTACTTGAGCTGATATAAATAGCCATTTTCATTGATTTAGCTATTAAATTGAGTCTGGATACTTGGACAGTCCAGCCAAACACTGACATAGTCAATCTTAGTTTATTCGCATACTCATTCCTAGTAGCTTCTTGTTTCCAATACTTCCATCATTTGGTTGGTTATGATTTCCCCTGTATTACAACAACCAATGACAGCAGTTTAGAACAGCAAGGGGCATTTTTCTCAAATTACCTAGCAAACTTCTGATGGTTCCACATTCATTTAAGATCAAACTTCATGTTCGACTACTTCAACCATGCAACTATCATAACTTTTCTTCCAATTGTATAACGAATTTTCAGTGATGTCCATTCATCATATGCCTTACCTAAATGACAGAGAACTGACATAACAGTTAGAATCATGACAAGGATAGTTTGGAAGAAAAGGAACATGACTTAGCATAAAAGGAATCAATAATTTCCTATTAATTGAAAATCATGTAAAACAAAAATATAGTCATGCATTTGATTATTCTCAATTAAACTGCATAAAGTATGTCTACCCACTCATAATATATGCAGTCAGCAAGATGGCTGATGTAAAGGAACTTACTGCAACTGAACAATTGGGGTATAAACAATGCTTGGTTGTATAATTTCTCCAAGCACCAATATGCCACCACCGTCATCCGAGCCTTTCAAGCAATGAGAGAAAACCTTTGGAGCCATTCCTTGAGAGGACAACTGTGAAATGACAGATAACTCCTGCTGTCCAAACCCAAAAATCCCATCAATTGCCCTATCTGACTTCATAAGGTCTCCAGACTGTAGGTTGCTACATCTGTGTCAAAATCATATCAATGCTTATCCTAATTAAATTATTGTTAAAAACACATCATTCACTTATCATTCATGAAATAATTTTACAAATTTTAATTACTATCAAGTATCAACAGCACAAGATGAGAAGTTACACAATCATTCATAATCATATCATCAATGTCTAACTAAGTGTAAGCTAAAGTATATAATTATTCTAACGATTTATTGATGTTCTATTCATTAAATTCGATGCACTACTAAACACACACAGATTACCTTCATGAAAATGTTTCTTTCAAAATGAAATAAAAAACAATGAATATTTTAGTGTATCACCATATCATCAACATTCAAGGTTAAGCTACTGTATATAACTAGAAGAAATATAGTTTCATTAGGAATTTTTACCATAATATGCAAAGCACTTCCAAGAACAAACAGCGTTTAGCTTCAAGTTCTTACTTTCAAACAAATGAATAACACATGAAAATAATCAGCATGGACGTCAATTATACATCAATGGGCCAGCAGTGTCTCTTTGCCACATTCTCCGGTAATGGAATAGGAACAGCTGATTCCAAGAAAAATAAAGTAGGTCTACTAAATTGGCAGTTTGACTGGGTTGTAGTATGCCCTAATGGTTATATAAAAGCTTAACTGATTCAAGGTTTCTTTCCTTTCACATAGTCCCTTAAGTTTGATGAAAATAGAAACTTCTTCTGATACCCACAGTATCATTTATTTGGAAGTTCCAATATTTCCTATTCTACAGATTTATATATATATATATATAAGGGCACTAATGTACAGAAGCTCTTCCAATTCAAAAGTGAGTATGTCTCAGATTTGCTTTCCTATACTGCCCCACTTTCACAAAAAAACTACACACACACACACACACAACTATTTGTGTTTTTGTTCTCACTTGCATTTATACTTGAACTTTTCAACCATACTACAAAAAGATGGAGGTCAGGAATTTAAAGGCAGAAAGTATGGTCCATGGGGAAATTCAAACTTTGGCAGGATGAAATGGGTTTGATTGAAGAATGTAGCCCCAAATTCATCTTTTTATCCAACAGATGAAAAAATGGGAAATGAAATGCAAATTACATCCATACCAATCCAATTTGAGGATACTGTTACATTTCTGAAGTGACATCTCATGAGCAAACCAATAACAACAATAGCTAAAGAAGGTTAATTGCAATGTAGAAGAGGTCATATGCAAATTCTTCTGTAACAATTATTGAAGTTTCTCATTGTTCCATCCAAGATGAAACTTGAAGGAGAAGCACACTTCAAAGTGCAAGATACATTATGCTCAGCCCCATAGATGGCCAACATTAAGAATAAAGTCTTAATGGCAACATATAAGAGGTTGGATATATATGGAACTTTTAATAAAATTACTGAGACAATCAAATGTATTCTCCTTCTCCACTGAGCACTATAAGGCATCTTCTCTTTTACATGTTTGTCCTCATTTTTTGTCATCACCTCCATCCATGTCCTTTTAGTCATTCTATTTGTCTTCAATAACCAACAACAATTGGAATCCGTCACCTCTTGATCAGATTAAAGAGAGATGCAACTCTACAAGAGTGTCAATCTGATTTGAATGTCATCAACTTAAGCATGATTATCCCTAAAACAAATGTTAGTTATTTTATTTCCGTGGCAGCAATACCATAAGTCCAGCTGTACGAGTATAGAGTCTCATCTTATTTTCTATTAAACCTATTCCAAATTTAAATGAATATTTGCATTTGTAATCATGCAGTTACTATATAACTGTATATCCATCATAGCTGTCTTTTCTATACAATACTCACATAAGAGTATGTTTATCGTTAATCACCCAACCTTTTGCATTACAAAGGATGGTAGGTTGCCTAACATGCCTATAGAGTTGATCTTGGAACTTCACAAAAATAAAATTTGGATTGCAACTCTTCGCTTAATCAATGTGACCTTAAAATTCAATGAACCTCATCTTTCACAACCTCATCTTATTACAAACTTGGAAAAATAAACTGAAAACAAATACAGTATGTGATTAGAACTACAATTCCAGGTAGAGAGTTACCCAAAAATAACAGCCGCTGAAGAGTTCGTCATCTGCTCATTCCCATCAATCGTCGCAAAATGGACTGTGTCAGAGACATAATATCCTGATGTTCCACTGCCATCCCCGTACTGAAAATTGTAACCACATAACGGGCTGGGGAAGTCTGAGGTGGCACATTTTTTCTCTCCTATCTGGAGAAATGAACCACATCTCACATCTGAACAACCGACCAGTGATGCTGTTGATGACTCCCTAGGATTAAAAAATTCAAGCGGGATCTGCAAAGCAACCAATGCAACAAACCACAAATCAATGAATCCCTATCAACCATCATAAACTCAACATACCATTTAAAAATATCAACATTCAAAATCAAATCGAGAGCTTGGCATTAAAAATTCCTTACAATTCAGAAAGAATAGAAAGATTTTAAAATAAGGTCTTACATTGAGTCCACTTCTAGTGGGGCAACCATTGCAGGCCTCACAGGTGACCCACAAGATATCACTCCCAGTATCAATCTGGACATAGAATTCCTTTGGTGGGTTCCCTAATTTTATTCGCGTAAAGTAGAGCCTACAAATGAAATCAGTGTTTAACAAAATTCAACAGATCAACATCAAACAGACTAACCTTACCCCTACTCTTGAGAGAAGAAAAACAGAAAGAACCCCATGCTTTGAAAAACTCAAAAACAGGCAGATTGACATCTTCAAATTACACAGGATCAACAGTAACAGATAAAAGAAGGCAGCATTTCATATTAAATAAAAAGCAACTTTGAAAACGCCATGAAGTAGAGCATACAATGCTGCGCCAACTCAATGAGATAATCACACATAAAAGAAAACAATAAAAACCAAAATCAAACTTTCAACAAAGAGAAAGGGATAATCTGCAAGATAACAATGCAGAGCATGGAAACCCATAAGCCACAAATTGTTAACTTTCCCATGAAACACTGATCAAAACTCCACAAAACTAAATCCAACAAAAAAAGAAAGAAAGAAGCAAAGATCTATACCCGATGGTGTAGGGATCCCCAGAACCCTCAACAGGAAAATCAACAACAGAGGCAGCAGCGGGGGGCGAGGAACCAAGAAGGAGACGGGCATGGCGAGCCCTGTCGCGCGCTCTAAGAGCCTCAAGGCCCATCCCGCCGGGGAGGAGGCGGTCAAGCTTCAGCACCGTCCCGGAGTCTACCATGGCAGACAAGGGTGTGAGAATAAGCAGTAAAGTCACTGCCCACCATAGCGGTAACTTCACCGCCAGTGGCCTCATCCAAAAAAACTCTCCACCTCTTCCTTCTTTGCTTTTTCTTCTAGAACAAAAATGGGACGCGATGGTTGCTGTTCTTGAAAGGTTTTAAGTTTTGAGGGAGACTTGGGAGGGCCCCACAGGAAAAGTATGCGCGGGATGTATAAAGAAAGGGATTACGTGCATTGGGCATTTGGTTTCTTGTTATGTAACATTGTGATGATGCTTGTGATTATAATCAATCAAGAAGAAAGTGATGGAGGTGGTTAAAGGGATTGGGAGTTGAGTTTTGACATATGGGTTGAGTTTGGTGCTTTTTGGAAAGAGGAGCACAGTGAACCCACTAGAGATCCAGGATGTGTACAAATCTCGGTGGAATAAATGGGGACGGGCGTGCTCACGTGGGCGCTGAAACCACCCGTACATAATCACTATTCACAACTCCCGTAAATATCGCTCAGTAGGAATCGAACTCTCACCACTCAGTGAGAATTCTATCAGTGACCCGTGTATCAATAGACCCGATTGTCGTTGGCGTTGAGTTTGGTGATTTACCATGGGAATGTTGTGAGTGTTTAGTAAAAGATTGGTCCAAGTGATAGTAACATAAATGTCTAGAGCAGCATATGAATTTAAGATCGAATTTTTCATAATATTTGTCAGGAATGGTCAAAGTTTTTTTACCTTAAAAGTTCTCAGTATGTCACCTCTTTAAAAATTGTTTGAGTCTTTTGGTCTATTTTTTATAAGACTCCTAGTGTCTCACCCTTTCAAGTAATTGTGAGTCAAAATCCCAAAAATATGCGTACATATCTGGTGGGGTTAGGAAGTTATTGGTTTTTTGAGGAGAAATTTCTATGGCCAACTTTTAATTTGATTTTAAAATTTTAGTACTTTGGAGGGTTATTTAATTTTGTTTAATTATTCTAGAGTAGATTGAAACTAAGAATGAAGTAATATTTATTTAATTTTGAGCTAAGTTGGTGTATTCGCATATAATATGTGAATTATATGCATACAAACACATAATTGAAAAAACACGAATTTTGTGTACTATCTAAAACATATTAAAAAATATTTTTGAATTCAAAGGTATTAAACATAAAAAAAACAAAAAAAATTAAAAAAACTCTTTTTTTTAAGGGCTCATCTTTAGAGTTCTGAGCTAGTCATGTATCTCTTCATGTGAATAAAATTGAAGTGCATTTGAAGCTGCTCAAACAAAAAACAGTAATAGATTATTTCCAAAATTATTGAATGATGTTGTTTATATTCGAATAAATACCATGATTACAGAAAAATTCAATTCTTTGAAAATATGAAATATGCAACTTATTAATTTGGATAAACTTGATGAACCTCTTAGTTTAAAAAATCCACCAAAAATAGATTGGGGAGATGAAAATGATAGTGAAAAAAAAAAAAGAAGAAGCATCACATGCAAATAAAAAACGTTAATGACGATTTTTTATAATTGGATGGATATATTTACCTGCTTTCCACATTATGAACTCAAATGCTCAACATTATCTTTATTATTTATTTTTTTTAAGTTGTTATTCCTAATATATATATATTATTGTTGGGATTTCTGAATTTAATTCTATTGAATGTTCATATTTTGGTATATTAATTTGGTTTATTTGTAACCTATGCTATTTTTTTTAGTATTATAAATATTTTTCATGGCGTAAAAACCTCATATAAATAGCCATCCTTACTGTAAAGAATTACGTTTTATTTACCGTATTTTTATTCAAAAATTTCAACAAAACTACGTATAACATTCGAACATATCATATATCATAATTTCACCGTGCCATGCTAAACTAACTATGATTTTGAGTAATACTTGTAAATTTTTTATAAAGTTTTATAGTTAATGGACCACTTAACTAAACAATGATCACTAATTTATAGACATGTTGTGAATTTTCAATATTATTTTAATGTGATATTATTAAACTAAGACCTAGGATTTATTGGTAGATATATCTTAAAACACAAAAGGTTCAACTATAAATATAAATTCTTCTACTAAACATTTCTATGCAAATATTATGGGTTGATAAATTTAGCTTATTATATATGATTTTCATTGTGATTAATGTCACTGACTAACTATTCTTGCCTAAAAATAAATTTAGATTGCAAGTACTTACAATAACATTGACATGCTAATTAAAATTATTAATCACAAAATTCAATAGCCTAAACACACAAAAATCAAAATGGCATCAAACTCTCCACGGCGACATAATTACAGTGAAGTCCAAAATTATAGTACTATATGAAAAACAATATGACAACATGCTAAATGGTTGCATGTGCTGCAAATTCAAAAATGAGTTCTTTTCAAATTGATGGATCATAATGTTATATTCCCTTACATAGTGAAAGCCAAAGAAGGACCCATTGACCAGTCAATGGAGTCAAACAAGGGGGATTCATCACCAGGTACAGTGCGTCATCCCTATGCAAGAAAGAAGAAGATCATTGGGAAGGAACAAGGGGGCAGTTCAGTGGAGCTGGAAGCTATAACATCAACTGCCATAGAACCAATAGGAAGACGAAACGTGGGTGAAAGAATTAAAAAGGGGAATCAGCTGTACAAGGATTTTATAATGGGCTGAAGATTTGCAATATATAAGGAATGAAGGAAGGAGAGGAAGGGGGGATTGTTTTGAAGGTGAAGAACCAGCCTGGTGGTTGGGAGGTGTCGGTGGATTCTCGTCTGTTCCTGAGGATCAAGCGAAGGACTGCATCTATCTTTTGGAAGCTGCTCATTTTGTGTTACTCTAGTCAGTGATTAGAGTGTGTGGTATGGTGTTTGCTATTCCTGGTCAAGTTGCTCTCTTACTTATGTGTTTTGCTTATGAATGATGTTGGTATGTTAGTGATCTTGCTGTGTAGACTCCTTATCTTGCTTGTGTGTATGTGGAGTTTTACATTGTGGTTAAACTTTTATTGACTAAGGAAGTATCTTGATGGCTCAAGAACTGGAGCTATGTTGTTAAGCTCTTGAAACACTTGTCTCATAGAAAGTCTGAGTGGGGTTCTTACTTGTGTGAGTGGTTTAAATTAATTACTGGGGGTGTTCTATAACATTTTGGTGCTTTCGTTCCTCATCTGTGTATTCTCATGGCTGAAGCAACAAGACTTAAGGATCTCTCCGCAAAAATGGATACCATTTTGGCGGTCATGGATCAACGAGATGAACGGATCAAACTACTTGAACAGTCTTTGGCTACTATGTCCCAATACATCGAAACACAACAAACTCAGCCTGCAGGCACTTCTCTACAGCCCTCGACCCAGGCTCCCGCGGATCCTTCTCCATCTGTTGAAACCCGCACAACGGGTCAATCACAATTGCGCTCCTTTCGAATGGAGTTTCCTCGCTTTGATGGTTCTGATGCCACATATTGGATGTTCCGGGCGGAACAGTTCTTCGAATTTTATGAGATTTTCGATCCTTTTCGGGTGAAAATCGCTGCCATTCACATGGACGGCATAGTCATTCCGTGGTTCCAAATGTTACAGAAATCTGGGGAAATCACCACATGGTCTTCATTGACTACTGCTATCCAGGCGGCTTATGGGCCCTCTGTTTTTGAATGCCCACGTTATTCACTGTTTAAACTTCAACAGCAAACCACTGTTGCGGATTACTATGCCTCATTCATCGCTTTAGCCAATCAAGTCGAAGGACTCACACCTGCTGCATTACTTGATTGCTTTCTGAGTGGCCTTACACGCGATATTCAGCGTGATATTCTTCCATGGCAACCTGACTCCTTGTCCAAGGCTGTGATGCTAGCTAGACTTTTTGAGGAGAAATATCAGGTTCCGCAGCGAACCGTGATGGGAACCACCTTTGGTACTTCAACAACTCATTATAACAGACCTCAAACAGCTGGGTTACCAGCTCCTCTTCCTCGTCCTCCTTTGTTACCTCCAGTCCCAACACCATCCACTAATACCGCCCCGTCTCAGTTGGTGCCCATGAATGGACCACCAAGGCGGCTCTCTCTCGCTGATATGCAAGCGAGGAAGGCAAAAGGTTTATGCTTTAATTGCGATGCAAGATATTCTCCGGATCATAAATGCCCAAATAAACGCTTATTGTTACTTCAGTGGGGGGAAGCGACTGAGGACAATGAGGGTTCGGACTTTGTTGTTGATCCAGATCCGGCCCAGCAAGTGGAAGACCAACTTACAAGTCTCTCTCTTAATGCCATGAATAGCTCCCTCATGTCAGGCACCTTGCGCTTTAGGGGGTCACTCCACGGCTCCCCTGTGTATATCTTGCTCGATGGCGGCAGTGACAATAACTTCATACAACCTCGGCTGGCCAAATATCTACATTTGGATGTTATCTCCTCACCATCGTTCGGGGTTATGGTTGGAAATGGTGAAACGATACACGTCGAGGGCCTGGTGCAGAACTTGCAAGTCATTGTTCAGACTCATACTCTCACATTCAGCGCTTATCTTCTTCCTATAAAGGGTGCAGAAATCATTCTGGGTGCATCGTGGTTAGCCACGCTTGGGCCCCATATCACAGATTACAGCACCCTCAGTATTCAATTTTACAATGAGGGAGCATTTATCACCTTGCAGGGTGTTTCTAATCTTCGCCCAGTTGCCACTTCTATTTCCCAGTTGCATAGATTGCACTCCACTAAAGCCATTGATAGTTGCTTCACTCTCACCATGATTCATGAGTCTGACCAATCTTCTGGAAGCTTTCTTAATGGCTGTGAAGACACTGTCTTCGAAATTCTGAATTCTATGCCTACACAATTGCAGCAGCTTTTATTAAAGCATCGGCAGGTTTTCTCCATCCCAACGGGATTGCCTCCCTCTCGATCCTATGACCATAGGATTCCCTTACTCCCACATTCCACTCCAGTGAAGGTCAGGCCATATCGTTACCCCCACAGTCAAAAATCAGAGATTGAAAAGATGGTGATCCAAATGCTTCAAGAGGGCTTAATCGAGCCTAGCACCAGCCCTTTCTCCTCACCAGTCCTTTTGGTCAAGAAGAAGGATGGAACGTGGAGGTTTTGCACAGATTATCGTGCATTAAACGCCATTACTGTGAAGGATGCATTTCCAATACCAACAGTGGATGAACTCTTAGATGAATTGCATGGAAGCTCTTATTTCTCGAAGCTCGATCTCCGCTCAGGCTATCACCAAATATTGCTGCACCCTGAGGATCGATTTAAGACAGCCTTCCGCACTCACAATGGGCATTTTCAATGGCTCGTCATGCCTTTTGGCTTATCAAACGCACCGGCAACATTTCAGGCCTTAATGAATACTATTTTTCAGTTTGCTCTCCGGCGTTTTGTCCTCGTTTTCTTCGACGATATTCTGGTTTACAGTCCTACCTGGGAACGACACCTGCAAGATTTGGAACAAGTATTACTTACCTTACATCAACATCACCTGTTTGCTAAGTTCACAAAGTGCTCTTTTGGGCTTCAAGAGGTGGAATACCTGGGCCACCTTGTGTCTTCTCAGGGGGTTCACATGGAGCAAACGAAGGTGACAGCCATTTTGAATTGGCCAACACCCACTCATGTCAAACAGTTGCGAGGCTTTCTCGGTTTGAGTGGATACTACCGGAGGTTTATTAAGCACTATGCCACTATTGCTAAACCACTGACAGATCTTCTTCGCAAGGATAGTTTTCAGTGGACTGACCAAGCAGACGACGCCTTCCTTCATCTTAAACAAGCCGTGACCACCGCCCCAGTTCTATCCTTACCAGACTTTTCTCAGCCATTCATCATCGAAACAGATGCTTCGGGGTCCGGGGTGGGAGCCGTGTTGAGCCAAAATCATCATCCGATTGCATTCCATTCAAGAAAAATGCCTCCTAGTTGGCACAACAAATCTGCATATGTCCGTGAATTATATGCTTTAACGGATGCTATTCAGAAATTCCGGCATTATTTAGTGGGCCACAAATTTGTCATCCGCACCGATCAGCAATCTCTTCGGCATCTCACTACACAGGCAATCCAAACACCGGAGCAGCAAAAATGGTTGTCCAAATTGCTGGGATTCGACTTCACTATTGAATACAAACCAGGCAAAGATAACGTCGCCGCAGATGCATTATCCCATTGTTTTGCCTTCACAACTTCATCATCTCACTGCTTCCTTATTTCTCAGATACAGTCACTGCAGCAACAGGATTCCACTCTTGCTCAAATTATTCAAGACATAAAGGCCAATAATTCCCCAGATCCAAAATTCTCTTGGCGACATGAATTATTATGGTGCAATGGCAAGATCTATGTTCCTGATAACTCTCTTCTACGGGAACAGTTGTTAGCGGAGTTTCATGCGTCTCATGTGGGGGGGCACGCAGGTACTATACGCACTTATGCTCGACTTACACAACAATTCTATTGGCCGGCCATGCGCAAATCTGTCAATGAGTTTGTCCGTCGTTGCCTCATATGTCAACAAGCTAAAGAGTCTCATACACATCCTGCGGGACTCTTGCAGCCATTATCAATTCCATAGCATCTTTGGGAAGACATCGCCATGGACTTCGTGGTTGGCTTGCCAAACTCCAGGGGTTACTCTGTTATCTTTGTCATTGTGGACCGTTTGTCCAAGTATGGACATTTTGTGCCTCTACGTGAGAATTTTAGTAGCACATCAGTGGCCGAGGCTTTTGTGGCTCATGTAGTCAAGCTGCATGGAGTACCAAAAACTATTGTCAGTGATCGTGACAAGGTGTTCACCAGCCATTTTTGGCAACATCTATTTCGCAGTATGGGCACGAAATTGGCAATGACTTCAGCATATCATCCACAATCCGATGGTCAATCTGAAGCCTTGAATAAGTGTCTGGAACAATATGTACGTTGTTTTTCATTTGAGAATCCATCCAAATGGGTCGACTTCTTACCGTGGGCGGAGTTTTCCTATAACACAGCCAAGCACACAAGCACAGGCTTCTCTCCATTCAAGGTTCTCTACGGTTGTGACCCACCACAGTTACTCTCTTACTCTGTTAATGACCAGGACCCCGCTGCAGTCACTGCTTTATTACAACAACGAGATCAGATCTTACACCAATTGAAGTCCAATCTCGCGAAGGCCCAAGATAGAATGAAACGTCTGGCTGACACCAAACGCACCGAGCTTTCGTTCGACATCGGAGAATGGGTCTTTGTCAAACTTCGACCGTATAAACAACATTCAGTTGCTCTCCGTCAGAATCACAAGCTTTCTCTTCGGTATTTTGGGCCTTTTCGGGTGGTCCAACGAATTGGGTCAGTGGCATACAAGTTGCAGCTTCCAGCGGAGGCCAGGATCCACACCGTGTTTCACATATCACTGCTGAAGCGTTGCCATGGGACTTATAGCAGCTCCAGGGTTCCTTTTCCTTTGTTAACCAATGCTTGGGGACCCATCATTCAGCCAGAACAGCTTTTACAATTTCGCCAGCTCAAACGCAACAGTGCTTGGGTTCCGCAAGTACTTGTCCAATGGACCTGCTTATCGGCAAATGATAATTCTTGGGAGGATCTCATACCCCTACAGCAGCACTATCCTTCCTTAGACCTTGGGGACAAGGTCTCTCTCAATGGGTGGGGTAATGTTATATTCCCTTACATAGTGAAAGCCAAAGAAGGACCCATTGACCAGTCAATGGAGTCAAACAAGGGGGATTCATCACCAGGTACAGTGCGTCATCCCTATGCAAGAAAGAAGAAGATCATTGGGAAGGAACAAGGGGGCAGTTCAGTGGAGCTGGAAGCTATAACATCAACTGCCATAGAACCAATAGGAAGGCGAAACGTGGGTGAAAGAATTAAAAAGGGGAATCAGCTGTACAAGGATTTTATAATGGGCTGAAGATTTGCAATATATAAGGAATGAAGGAAGGAGAGGAAGGGGGGATTGTTTTGAAGGTGAAGAACCAGCCTGGTGGTTGGGAGGTGTCGGTGGATTCTCGTCTGTTCCTGAGGATCAAGCGAAGGACTGCATCTATCTTTTGGAAGCTGCTCATTTTGTGTTACTCTAGTCAGTGATTAGAGTGTGTGGTATGGTGTTTGCTATTCCTGGTCAAGTTGCTCTCTTACTTATGTGTTTTGCTTATGAATGATGTTGGTATGTTAGTGATCTTGATGTGTAGACTCCTTATCTTGCTTGTGTGTATGTGGAGTTTTACATTGTGGTTAAACTTTTATTGACTAAGGAAGTATCTTGATGGCTCAAGAACTGGAGCTATGTTGTTAAGCTCTTGAAACACTTGTCTCATAGAAAGTCTGAGTGGGGTTCTTACTTGTGTGAGTGGTTTAAATTAATTACTGGGGGTGTTCTATAACACATAATTGTCTAATTTGATATATATATATATATATATGGTAGAATACCCCAAATGATACCTCTACTTATGTCACTATACCTTTTTAGTCCCTCTACTATAATTTGATACTTTTTAGTCCCTTTACTTGTTTGATTGGGTCAATTAAGTGTACTTGGGTAACAGAAGTTAAATTTTACCGTTTGATTTGGCTTACATGGCTTTTTTTAGATTATAATATTATTTAAAAAATATTAAAATATTAAAAAAACATTAAACAAGAAAACTGAGGTTATCTGATCATGTTTCTCTCGAACCCAGATCCAATAACCTATCTTCTTCCTCTCTTCATCCGTAATTCACACATTTGTAATTCAAATCCCTAACCCTCACCATGACTCCAAGCTCTAATCCATCAGTTAATCTCGTCATAATCATCATCTTTTCATCCCCACTCAGACGCTCTCCATCGTCCTTTACCGACACATGCCAAGTCGACTTCCTCCTCCCTCTTCGACTTCGCTTGGGATCTAAAGTGCAATAAGTAGAAGCCCTCCATACTTAAGATGAGGAAGAAGACTTATTTGTAGAAGACCTTTTTGTTGAAATTTGGAGTAATACTTAACATGTTCGAGGAAAATTGGGAAATTTGTACAAGAATCTATTATTGTTTTGATGTTTGAGTTACTAAAAATTTCTTGAATTTTGTTCAGGTTTTGCAAAAATTTGAACATTTGTATAAGAATATTTTTAATTTTTTTTCTATAAATGCAAAGTTTGGCCTGATTTTTTTTAAACTCTTGTAATGACATTGAACAGGCAACCGGAAATTATCCATTCTAATATTAACGTTCTATTTAATAGTAACAACAAAATTTACCCTAACTACAATAATGAGATTGTATATAAAGAATCATCACAGTCATTAACAATAACAACAAATTTAACAGTAACAACAAATTAACAATGTAACTTCATTAATCATCACACTGATTACAAGCAGTTTATCAATTGCACAATTTCACAAACTAAACATTGCAACTTCATTTGTGATCATAGTGATTACATAAATTCCATGTTCATTCATTCTTGACAAAATAAACAGTTTCCTGCTTAAAAAATGACATATAATTAACAAAAACAAAAAAAAAACAAAAACTGCATCCTTGCATGTCATCAAGATTGATGCCATTTCTACAGTTTCAAACCCCAAAAAAAAAAAAAACCAAGTGGATGACATCTATCCAAGACAACTATTTCATGATTTTCAGGTAAAGGGCTTTGCTTTTGTTGGAGCATCTGTTATGCTTTGTTATGTTGGACAATCCACTATTGTTTGAGATAACTAGTCATCTATTTCTCCTTTTTGAATTTTCTTTTCAGCAATAGTTCTTCTCCTGTGTTCCTGATAGTTTTAACCACCAAGAAACATATATTAGCAACAAAGAATTCAATGCTAATACTGCTAATAAAGGTTAAAACAATCATTTGAGGGTAGTAATTACAAGCAATTCATGGATGGTCAGGAAAGAATCATTGTGTACCACTTTCTTTCCAACAATAGATGCACCGGTGTGAGCACCCTAGAACACATAGTTAGTATATTTAGCAATTTCCAGAAAAATATTTATTGCACTACCCACCAAACTAACATATTTAATCATTGTGACTTATATGTTTCATCAATAAATGAATGCAGAAATTATACACTCATATAACCAACTCATTCAATAAATTAATTCATACCCTGAGAGTGATCACTAGACCATAACTAACAGATGGGTTTGCTTTTTTAGTCCTTGGTGCAACAACAACAGCTTTATTCCTTCTAGATGTTTGGCTAGCACCAACTTGTGATTTTTTTTTTTTGCCCACTTGAAGAATCAGCATGTCCTTTTGTAGGTGTCTCACCCTAATGATTATCATTTGACACCTGTACAGTGATTATGATTAGCAAATTATTTATACTGGACAGAGAAATTAATTAAGTAAAATTACTTATGCATCTCTTTGTGGACACTCTATCTTGTTGTGACCTTAAGAATGACAAAATGTGCACCTCATGACCCTGCCTTGCCTGGAAAGCCTTGTATGACTTCTACTTTGTCCTTCCAATGATTCTCTCTTCCTTTTCTTGGGAGGTCGAGCAGGCATCCTGTTGACCATAGGTGCTAGTAAAGGACCCTCTTCACTTGTTGGCCAATGCATTCTTCCTTTAACTGGATTAACATGGTGCTCATATGCCTTCAAGTAAATTTCTTGAACCAATCTGAGACATGATCAACTAGAATTGATCCTTCAAATGCTATTGATGCTAGGGCATGCTAGCAAGGAATACCACATTTGTCCCATTTCCCACAAGAACAACTCTTATTTGCTATCTTTACAACATATTCCTCTCTAACATGCAACATCAAATCATCCCAATACTTTTAGCACCATTCCACTCTACTTGCCATTTAACACATTTTTTTTTTTTTTTGTTTCCTTTTCAATTTTAGAAATTATGTTTAGGCCATAGGGGGTGTCCACTTCTTAACATGCTTTCTTTTTACTACCATCCTACTCATTACATACTGCCTAATATCCTCCAGCATAGTGATGATTGGTTTGTTTCTAACATCTAGGATGACTCCATTAAACGTCTCACACATATTATTATCTACAACCTCACGGTTAACTACATCATTAAAAAAGGAACTACACAAACCTTCAATTGGCCACTTTTCCAACAATTCATCTACAACCTTAACTCCATTCAAATTTTTCATGCTATCTAAATGTTTTTGCACTTCAGGATGGTTGGTGGATCTTGCAACACTCCAAAATAGCATTTGAAGTTCTTTCCCTTGGTGCTTCTTCCCCCATCTAGCATAGATGTGTCTAGCACACATCCTATGCTCAACAAATGGTATAAGTCCTCTCACTGCATGTATTAAACCCTACAAAGAAAAATGTGAGTTTAAAATGATAATATAGTTATCATAAAGGAAAAAATCAAATGAAAACTAACCTTCTGCATGTCACTTATAAGTGACCATCCAAGGCCCTCCCCAATATAGATGTCATCCTTTAATTGCTCAATGAACCACTTCAAGCTAGTAGTTGTTTCCTTCTTAACCACAGCCCATACTATAGAGAACATTTGGTTGTTCCCATCTCTACCCACTACAGTTAATAACTGGCTTTTCAATAGCCCTTTCAGAAAACACCCATCCAAGCCAATCACCTTTTTGCAACCAGCAATGAATCCTTCTTTGATGGATGTTAGACATACGTCTATCCTCTAAAATGTGGGTATATCCACTTGGATTCTGCCTATTTGACACAACACTGATAGTGGCTCTAGGATTGGTGGCCCTTAACTCCATGGCATAATTGTTTAGGACCTTAAAATCTTCCCTCCCTGAACTGGGCTTCAATCTTTTTAATAACCAAAAATTTTGGCATTTGTACATACCTTGTTGGTAATGAAGACCCCTAACTCCTTCCTCACCATTGATTTCAGCTGCCTTGGTTTAATAAATGGTACTACACTGATCAAATCTATAAAATTTTTGGCAACAACTTGTACTGTGACTCTCTTGTTCTTGGTGGCACTAAGAATGCATGAAAGTTCTGCCATGTAATGCTTCACCAAATACTTCTTTCTCCCATTACACCATGAGCACAATATAATACATTTACAACCTTTTGCAGAGCTCTTGGCCCATACCCTTAGTTTGTCATTTTTTGTGTATTGGAACTCAAATTGTTTCCTAGTTGAAAACTCAACAAGCACACTCTTGAACTGTTTCTCAGACATTTAAACCTAAGGACTACAAAAAAAATCTTTTTGAGGCTCGTTAGGATCATAATACAAGCTTTAGGATTTATGCCACTTTGCATCATCTGCATCAAAATCTTCACTTATGGACTGATAACTCCCAAGGTCTGAAGAGTTCATGTAGTCACTCTCATGCCCAGTTATTTTACTACTGTCAGCTATTATTTTTTTTTGAATTGCCTCTACTGTCACCATCCACAAAATTTGTAGGTTGCAATTCTCCTTCATCTTCATTGTCTTCTTCATTGTCATGACCTTGGATTTTCCTCCTCAGATCTGCATATCTCCTCAATTTATCTCTAGCCTCTTCCTTTTCTTCATCAACAGATATTCTTCATACCCTAACTCTTTAACATCCCTTGATAAGTCCCAATGACATAGTTTGTCAGGATCTACTGAAAATTCAGAAATTGCCCCATTCTTATACTTAACATCTTCCTTCAACAATGTCCCTCCATGGTGATAATTTATAAAGTACTCATCTAGGGTTACCATTCTACACCAATTTAAGAAAATGTAATTAAACCTAAAGAAAATAACAACATGGTATATAGAATTTGTAAGCTTTAATCACACTGTTCAAACTAAATTAGAAAGCCATTTAACTTAACAATGTGCTAGCCATCTAACTCAACTAGAATATTTAATTGCATAAATACTGAACAAGGCATGCTGGTCTTGCCATATTAACTCTCATGTAAGTAGTAAATTTACCTCTAATCATGATTCTAAATGAATAATGAAGAAAACTTCTAAAAGAGAATTAATTAAGAACATTCATACCAGTAAAGCATTCATCCATCATATCAAAAAAAGAAGAAAATTCATTCAAAAGAGTAAGCATCTCAGTCTAGGAAGAAAATTAATTCAAACCAAGCTAATGATTGTGCATCTCATACCAGTAAAGCATTCACATATCATTTAATCAGGAAATTAATAGATTAATACAGCTATCATTTCAGACTATGAATTAATATTGGAGCCACAACAAGTTAGACCAAGAAGAAAATTAATTCAAATGAGTAAGCTATCATCTCATTTAGTCTCGGACTATGAATTAATCAAGTAACAAATTAATTTAGCTAACAAATTCAAAACAATTTAATCAAGTAACCTTCTGCATATCCACTCACTCGGCCACTTAATGGGACCATCAATAACATGGGCAAAATTAGGAAAAAGTAAGCTACTGACTTAATTAGTGGAATAAATCTAACATTATTATAAAATTGACAAAAATGAAGCTAAAACTACTACAAATAAAATAATAGATTGGTAGATTAAATTTGACATCATTGATGTCATTTACATTATTTTTCCATCATATTTTATAGTACAATCTGACACACAAGCAGAGATTTACACATTATCTATAACACACATGGAAGAATGGGAAGCTCTAGGATCATTTATGCCATTTACAATGGTTCTCCATAGTATTAAACTATTGTTTACCTAAGTATATATCTATATATATATACATATATACATATGATGGGGAACATGTCACCAGACAATTGTGGTGGCACATATATAAAATTCATAGTGCTCTTAAATCATTGCTCATGTGAAAGCCAAAAAATTTCCCAATCATAATAGGCTAAGAAACAGTGGAGATAGTAACATGAAGATTGAATTCAATACACATTTCAAGCATACAATACTAAAATAAGGCCAGATAAACATCGTTACCTTAAACTCTTTCTTCATGACAGATCCCACGGCTCAAGAAAGTCTTCTACAAATAAGTCTTCTTCTTCATCTCAAGTTTGGAGGGCTTCTACTTACTGCATGGTTCTTGTTGCACTTCAGATCCCAGGCGAAGTCAAAGATGGAGGGGGGAGTTGACTTGGTGTGCATTGGTGAAGGGCTGTGGAGAGTCTCTGAGTGGGAATGAAAGGAGGGTGATTATGATGAGATTCATTGATGGATTAGGGCTTGTAGTTACTGTGAAGGTTAGGGATTTGAATTAAGATGCGTGGATTAAGGATGAAGAGAGGAAGAAGATAGGTTATCAGATTCGGGTTTGAGAGAAACAGGATCCGATAACCTCAGTTTTCATGTTTAATGTTTTTTTTAATGTTTTAATGTTTTTAATAATATACCTATTATAATCTATAAAAATCCATGTAAGACAAATCAGATGGTAAATTTAACTTTCGTTACCCAGGTATACTTAATTGACCCAATCGAACAAGTAAAGGGTCTAAAAATTATCAAATCATAGTTGAGGGAGTAAAAGGGCATAGTGCCATAAGTAGAGGTACATTTGGGGTATTCTACCTATATATATATATATATTAAGTCAAATATGAAGCATATTACTTGAAGTAGTGCTCCCCCATCTTTTGTTACTTTGTTTTACCACACACATAACTTAAAAAAGATAGTTTGTAAATGGATACGAGATAAGAAGCTATATATGTAAATATCTTATACATTGATTAAATGGGGAATATATTTAATGTGAATATTAGTTTTTAATTACTTTTTTTTTCCATATTAAAAAGAAAAGTATAACAACTCCATAAAAGAGATGACACATAAAGCTTCTCATTAAGGAAACTATGTGTGCCAAGGTAAAGTTGGAGTCAAGAAGGGGAAGATTTATGGTTTAGGGTTGGAGTGGACTATACTAGTTGAAAAACCAAGCTTAACTTTGTCATTTAGAAAAACAATTAACAAGATGGAAAAGAATGTAAAGGATGAATGGAATAAAAGAAAAGAAAGAAAAAGAAAAAGAAAAGGGCTAGAAACAAAGAGAGATCACATACTAGCTAAGTTTGTCGTCAATGATGCACTATTCCAACAAATAATAGAACGACTCAATTTCTCGGGTTCAATTATCAATAGTACCATTGTAAAGGGAAATGGAAAGGGTGGAAGGTGGATTAGGATGATTACTAGAATGTAGGATTATATATTTCCAACTAATATAAATTTGATTTTTTTGTTGATATTTTTTTGTTCATAATTTTAAATTTTGGATTATTGTGATCACGAATGTATATATATATATATATATATATATATGATTATATACATGCCTTTTGTGATTCCAAATAGGTTTTAATTTGTACAAATACTATATTTGTATTTATTTTTAAATTTATTATTTAAAATTTATTCGAAGTAGTAATCGACTTAGCAACTTCTTAGTTGGTGGCTAAATTCATACAAAGTTGTTTACCATTAGTGACCAATGTGGTATTTACATGATCAATCTTTATATAATGGTCTCTAGATCAATCACTATTAGTGCCCGAGTTAATGACTGCTTAATTGTTCTATTTTATATTTAGAGAGTATATTCTGGGTTTTTATTTTCACATTCTCTAAATCGATCGAAATCAACGCTTGATTTAAAGACTGCTAGAGTGGGCTCAATTTATTTTAGACACCAATTTAGCAATCAGTAGGGTGATCTCAACTTGTTAATTATTACCTATATGCAAGTAACCACTTTAGATATCAGAACATGTAGAGACCCCTATTGTGGTCACTAATATATGATTTCCAAGTCAATGAGATATTTTAGTGTTTGTAACAGTCCTCATTGAATCACTAGTTCATTCATTAAAAAATTAGCAACCAAATTTTATGTTATTCAAGGCTAATTCGGAGAAATCAAATTAGCTATTTTGCTATAGCGACAAACCAATTTTAGAAAATATTATTACAATGCAATATATGTAATAGATAATTTTTTTAATAATATTTTAATTATAGCAAAATTTGCAAATAAATGTTCATAGAACTAATTTAAAATTATTATTATTATTATTAGGTATATGTGAAATTATACTTAAATATTTAAATAATATATTGAAAGTTTTCTGCCAGATAAGGCTAACAAATCTATTATTTGTGAAACCAAGAGGGATAAAGGGGAAAAAAAGAAATGAAATAGGTAGGATTTTGTAGAAATTGCTGAGGAATTAAAAAAAAAAAAATCATATGACTATAACCACTAGATTAAAATAACTTGAAAGTTTTATTTTGGGAAATTAAGGGTTAAAGTAGGAGATAAACCCTGTTTGATTATAGCCTTAACTTCTATTATAGTAAATGAGGCATGATAGAAGGAAAATTACTGAAAGTGAGTCATTTCAATAGAGATTAGAGGGCATAAGGCTAACTATTAAACAATGAAAAATGAGCACTTTAATTATAACTCTAAAAATGAAAGTCAAGGTTTAATAAACAAATCAAAATTGCGCAATGCAAATTAAACAAAAGTTAATTAGATATTCATCCACACACACTTAGTGATGAACATTAAGAGCAAATTCGCTCTTCTGGGCACTGAATCGCTAACCAATATCTTACATGGTCTCATATTGCAATCTCCTACCATTTCCAAAGATATCATTTAGCGTTTTCAGCTGCTCAGAAAAGCATATGAGCTCCCAAGAAATCAAGAAGATTGGGACAAATTTTAATTGGAGAAAACATTTAAAGGAAAGAAGGATGGAAAAATTGCTTCATTTGATGGTGATGAGAATGAGTATGGCCTCTTTCCTCCAATGTTCATCCCTATATATGGTGCAAACAAGGGTAATTGTGGAAACCTAATAGAATCTCTCTAAATCACTATTCCTACTCTGAATTTATTTTGTTAATTAAGAATCAATAAATAGAAGTTAATCCCCTCATAAATTGTAACAATCTAAATTTATTCAATTCATAAATGAAACAAAAAGCCATTAATACAGAGTATCAGAGAATATTCGCCACATTTTGAAATAATAGGACCTAGCTTGTAACCGAAGTGTTAACAAATATTTTTAATTTTCAATAAATATTTTTACTTTCCAATTTTAGCCAAGTAGCATGATAATAAGTCAATCTTGAATGTTATACATCCTCCACACACATGACTAGTCTAGGAAGAGTCTGTCGTTGGCATATTCCACTTGTTGTATTATTTGGTAATATTTTGATTATTGAGTATGCACTATTGAAAGCGTGCACGCTAGCAAGTGCACTAGTCGTACAAGTAATAGAGTGTGCTTTAATAGCAAAGTCTATCAAATGAGAATAGGAGTACTGGATATTAACTGTCTTCTATTATTAAGCATCATAAGCATGATTTCAAGAAGAAAAAGTATAACCAAGAAAACAAGAAATCAAGAACCAAACAACACAATCTATGCCTTGGAAGGAGAACGATATCAGTGAAGATGGTGCCAAAGGAATATTTAATTATTTACTTAGGTTTAAAGTTGATTTCTAGAAAGAATCTTGATATAATCTAATTTTATTATTACTCTGAGAGAGTTTCCTATATTATGGTTGTCTTTATCTCTAAGTGACTTAAACCCTAAACTAGCATTGTTGGGAAGGCATTTCTCCCTTCTATTATTATAAATGCAATAACTTTTGCGAACCCCTCTATCTAGTAAACTGTGACCTTCCGATCTAGAGATTATGTCACCCATCATTTTAGGATTTGTAATCTTTCATAATTTAGAGTAACCTCAACTTCTATTATAGTAAATGATGCATAATGAGTAAAGTAGAAATTAATCAAAGCTGAGATTCCATTTTTGGTAGAGAATACTGGGACATAAGGTTAATATTAAACAATGAAAAGCTAGAGCACATTAATTAGAGACTCTCCCATGAAAGTCAAGGTTTAATAGAAACCAGTCAAGGTTTAGCGCAAATCACCAAAAATAGGCAGTAGATATTCATCACTTACGCTCTCAGCGAGTGAACATGAAGAGCGCATTGGCTCTTATGGGCATGTTCGAACCGCTAAACAACAATATTTTATATGATTGCATCTTACGATCTCCTACACCATTTACAAATATTTCATTTAGCATTTTCAGCGCTAGACAAAAGCATGTTGCACTCAAGCGGGTTGGGAAGGTAGACGAATTTTAGTTGGAGAAGAGATTTCAAGGAAAGGAAAGGTGAGTAGGGTGTCATTTGATGGTGATGAGAGTGAGTATGGCTCTATCCTCCAATGTTCATCCCTATATGGTGCAAACAAGAGGGTAAATTGTGAAAACCCTGATAGAGATCTTTCAAAATTCTATTCCTACTCTAAATTTATTTTTCTAAATAAGAATCAATCAATAGAAGCTAATCCCCTCATAAATTGTAACAACCTAAATTTTCTCTATTCACAAATGAAATAAACTGCCATTAATACAGTGCAGGAGAAATGGCTACCACATGTTGAAAGAAGATAGGCCCTAACACATTTTGTGTTATGAGTATTTTTTAAATCTTCAATAAGTATATTTACTTTTCAATTTTAATTTAGTGCTTGTGACAATAGAAGTCGGTGTTGAATGGTGGTGCTCTGACCTCCATACCTGAAATAGTCTAGGGAGAGATCATGATTTACCATGTTTTACTTGTTTGTATTATTTGGTAATATTTTAAATTTATTGATTATGCACTATTAAAGCATGCACTCTAACAAGTCTTCTAGTCTTACAAGTAATAGAGTGCTAATATAAAGTCATTCCACAAGGATAGGGTAATATGATCTGAACTTGTTATCTATTATCTAGCCTCATAATTATGATTTCAAGAAACTAAAGTAAAAACAAGAAAACAAGAAATCAAGAACTAAACAACACAATCTATGCCTTGAGATGAGAACGATCTAGAGTGAAGATGGTGTTTCACTATTTAATTCATTTGGGTTTAATGGTTGATTTCTAGAAAGAATCTTGATATAATCTAATTGATTATTGGATCGCAGAGGTTCCTATCTTATGGTTGTCTCTTTATCTCTAAGTATTCTTGACTAAACATGTTATTACAGCGGTGTTATCACATTACTACTATAAATGCATTAAGTTTTTGTGAAGACCTCTCTGTTTGGTCACGCGATCCGGAGGAGATTATGTCACCCATCATTTTAGGACTTGTAATCTTTTGCAATGATAGTAGTCTACCGCGTATTACGGGTTTTATTAACTTCGTCATGATCAAATTATTCCTAGCTCTAGCTAACTTCGTTCATGTCCTTGAACTGGGAGTTCTCACTAACTAAATCCTTGGAATACATATAACCATGATTGAATTATTAACATCAATGGATTTTAAATCATTGAATTTGAAATCAGGAGTTAAAATTCCACCCAACAAGGACCGAGATGGTATTTAGCCACTGCGTGACCCCTCAAAATTCCATGAGTTCATAGTTTGGTAAGCCTAAAAAGAAATAAAGAATTCATATGGAAGCTCTAAAATCTTCACGGATTGGATGATGAGATGATTTCTTCTCTAAGAACCTTGTTCTTTATCTTGATCTTACTTCAAATCCTAATCTATCTTTCCTTTAGATTAGGATCAAAACCCCATCCAAGAGAATGCCTAAAAGCTTAGGTAGTTGTGTCATAAAAGTGCCTCTAAACTCCTCTAAGAAAATTCCGACAACTTACTAGAAAACCGTTTTATCACAAGCGGAATTTTTGTAATAGGTAATGGTAGACATTCCGTCGGTAGAACTAATTAACGACAAAATGTTAGTCAGGAATAATCTGTCACTAAATATCATTTCGGTATTGCTCTTCTGTTGGTAATAATAAATTCTGTCAGTAAAATAAACAGCAATGATACAT